>NW_028237937.1:0-205176 GCF_034619465.1 Leptosomus discolor
ATTTTCTGCTTTACCTCTAGATTTTAGGCCTTACATCGCTTGGTTTTTACCTCTAGATGTTGGGCTTTACCTCTAGATGTTGGGCTTTACCTCTAGATTTTCGGCTTTATCTCTAGATGATGCGCTTCAACTCTAGATATTGGGCTTTATCTCTAGAAGTTGGATTTTACATCTAGGTTTTTGGCTTTAACTGTAGGTGTCGGGCTTTAACACTAGATTTTGGAATTCACCTCTAGATGTTTGGCTTTACCTCTAGATGTTGGGCTTTACCTCTAGATCTTTGGCTTTAGATCTAGAAATTCGGCTTTACATCTCTAATTTGGGCTTTAGCTCTAGATGTTGGGGTTTACCTCCAGATTTTGGGTTTTGAAATTCAGATTTTTGGCTTTTCCTGAAGAAGTTGGGCTTTACCTCTAGAGGTTGGGCTTTACCCATAGATGTAGGGTTTTACGTCTAGATGTTGGGTTTTTCCTCTAGATGTGGGATTCATATCTAGAGGTTGGGCTTCTCCTCTAGATGTGGGGCTTTATATCTAGATGTTGGGCTTTACCTCTAGATTTTGCGATTTACCTCTAGATGTTGGGCTTTATCTCTAGATATTGGGCTTTACCTCTAGATGTTGGGCTTTACATCTAGATGTCTGTCTTTAACTTTAGATGTTGGGCCTTAACATTGGATTTTGGAATTCACCTCTAGATGTTAGGCTTTACGTCTAGATTTTGGGCTTTACCTCTAGATGTTGAGCTTGACTTCTAGATTTTGGGTTTTCCATCTGATTTTTGGCTTCTCTCTAGAAGCTGGGCTGTACGTCCAGACGTTGGGCTTTACCTCTAGATGTTGGGGTTTACCTCTAGACATTGGGTTTTACCTCTGGATGGTGGGTTTTACCTCTAGATGGTGGGATTTACATGTAGATTGTGGGCTTTAAATCTAGATTTTGGGCTTTAACTTTTGATTTTGGGTTTTAAATCTAGATTTTTGGCTTTTCCTCTAGAAGTTGGTCATTACCTCTAGACGTAGGGCTTTACCTCTAGATGTTGGTCTTTAAGTCTAGATATTGGACTTTACCTCTAGATGTAGGGGTTTACATCTAGATGTTTTGCTTTACATTTAGGTTTTGGGCTTCACCTCCAGATGTTGGGCTTTACATCTAGATGTTTGGCTTTCCCTCAATACATTCTGCTTTACCTCTAGATGTTGGGCTTTAAATCTAGATTTTCTGCTTTACCTCTAGATTTTGGGCCTTACATCCCTTGTTTTTAACTCTAGATGTTGGGCTTTATCTCTAGATATTGGGCTTTACCCCTAGATGTTGGGTTTTACTTCTAGATGTTGGGTTTTTCCTCTAGATGTGGGATTCATATCTAGAGGTTGGGCTTCTCCTCTAGATGTGGGGCTTTATATCTAGATGTTGGGCCTTAACATTGGATTTTGGAATTCACCTCTAGATGTTAGGCTTTACGTCTAGATTTTGGGCTTCACCTCTAGATGTTGGGCTTAGATCTAGAAGTTGTGCTTTACATCTAGATTCTGGGCTTTACCTCTAGATGTTGAGCTTTGCTTCTAGATTTTGGGTTTTCCATCTGGATTTTTGGCTTCTCTCTAGAAGCTGGGCTTTACCTCCAGACGTTGGGCTTTACCTCTAGATGTTGGGGTTTACCTCTAGACATTGGGTTTTACCTCTGGATGGTGGGTTTTACCTCTAGATGGTGGGATTTACATGTAGATTGTGGGCTTTAAATCTAGATTTTGGGCTTTAACTTTTGATTTTGGGTTTTAATTCTAGATTTTTGGCTTTTCCTCTAGAAGTTGGTCATTACCTCTAGACATTGGGCTTTACCTCTAGATGTTGGTCTTTAAGTCTAGATATTGGACTTTACCTCTAGATGTAGGGGTTTACATCTAGATATTTTGCTTTACATTTAGATTTTGGAATTCACCTCTAGTTGTTAGGCTTTACCTCTACATGCTGGTCTTTACCTCGAGATGTTGGGCTTTAGATCTAGAAGTTGGGCTTTACATCTAGATTTTGGTCTTTACCTCTAGATATTGGGCTTTACCTCTAGATGTTTGGCTTTAGATCTAGAAATTGGGATTACATCTAGATTTTCGGCTTTATCTCTAGATGTTGAGATTTACCTCTAGATTTTGGGCTTTGCATTGCTTCGTCTTTACCTCTAGATGTCCTGCTTTACCTCTAGATGTTTGTCTTTACCTCAAGATGTTGGGTTTTACATCTAGATTTTTGGCTTTACCTCTAGGTGTTGGGCTTTACATCTAGATGTTTGGCTTCCCCTCAATACATTCTGCTTTACCTCTAGATTTTGGGCCTTACATCACTTGGTTGTTACCTCTAGATGTTGGGCTTCATCTCTAGATATTGGGCTTTACCTCTAGATGTTGGGTTTTACTTCTAGATGTTGGTTTTTTCCTCTAGATCTTGGGATACACCTCTAGAGGTTTGGCTTCTCATCTAGACATTGGGCTTTATATCTAGATGTTGGGCTTTACCTCTAGATGTTGGGCTTTACCTCTAGATGTTGGGCTTTACATCTAGATGTTGGACTTTACCTCTAGAAATTGGGCTATACCTCTACATGTTGGGCTTTACCTCTAGATTTGGGGTTTTACATCTAGATATTTGCCTTTATCTCTAGATGTTCGGCTTTACCTCTAGATTTTGGGCTTTACCTCTAGATGTTGGGCTTTACCTCTAGATGTTGGGCTTTACCTCTAGATTTTCGGCTTTATCTCTAGATGATGCGCTTCAACTCTAGATATTGGGCTTTATCTCTAGAAGTTGGATTTTACATCTAGGTGTTTGGCTTTAACTGTAGGTGTCGGGCTTTAACACTAGATTTTGGAATTCACCTCTAGATGTTTGGCTTTACCTCTAGATGTTGGGCTTTACCTCTAGATCTTTGGCTTTAGATCTAGAAATTCGGCTTTACATCTCTAATTTGGGCTTTAGCTCTAGATGTTGGGGTTTACCTCCAGATTTTGGGTTTTGAAATTCAGATTTTTGGCTTTTCCTGAAGAAGTTGGGCTTTACCTCTAGAGGTTGGGCTTTACCCATAGATGTAGGGTTTTACGTCTAGATGTTTGCCTTTAGCTCTAGATGTTGGGCTTTATCTCTAGATGTTGGGATATACCTCTATATGTTTTGCTTCACCTCTAGATGTTGGGCTCTAACCTCTAGATGTTGGGCTTTTTATCTAGACTTTGGAATTTATCTCTAGAATTTGGGCTATACTTCTATATGTTGGGCTTTTCCTCCCGATTTTGGGTTTTATATCTAGATGTTTGGCTTCACCTCTAGAAGTTGGGCTTTACCTATAGACATTTGGCTTTCCGACTAGATGTTGAGCTTTACATCAGAAGTTTTGCTTTACCTCTAGATTTTGGGCTTTACCCCTAGATGTTGGGCTTTACATCTAGATTTTGGGATTTACCTCTAGATATTGGGCTTTACCTCTAGATTTTGGGGTTTAAATCTAAATTTTTGGCTTTACCTCTAGATGTTGGGCTTTACCTCTAGATGTTAGGCTTTACCTCCAGATGTTGGGATTTACAAATAGATGTTGGGCTTTATATCTAGACTTTGGGCTTTAAATCTAGACGTTGGGCTTTAACTCTAGATGTTGGGCTTTACATTGCTTTGGCTTTACCTCTGGATGTCCTTCTTTACCTCTAGATGTTTGTCATAACCTCCAGATGTTGGGCTTTATATCTAGACTTTGGGCTTTAAATCTAGACGTTGGGGTTTACCTCTAGATTTTGGGCTTTGCACTGCTTCGTCTTTACCTCTAGATGTCCTGCTTTACCTCTAGATGTTTGTCTTTACCTCAAGATTTTGGGTTATACATCTAGATTTTTGGCTTTACCTCTAGATGTTGGGCTTTACATCTAGATGTTTGGCTTTCCCTCAATACATTCTGCTTTACCTCTAGATGTTGGGCTTTAAATCTAGATTTTCTGCTTTACCTCTAGATTTTAGGCCTTACATGGCTTGGTTTTTACCTCTAGATGTTGGGCTTTATCTCTAGATATTGGGCTTTACCTCTAGATGTTGGGTTTTACTTCTAGATGTTGGGTTTTTCCTCTAGATGTGAGATTCATATCTAGAGGTTGGGCTTCTCCTCTAGATGTGGGGCTTTATATCTAGATGTTGGGCTTTACCTCTAGATTTTGCGATTTACCTCTAGATGTTGGGCTTTATCTCTAGATATTGGGCTTTACCTCTAGATGTTGGGCTTTACATCTAGATGTCTGTCTTTAACTTTAGATGTTGGGCCTTAACATTGGATTTTGGAATTCACCTCTAGATGTTAGGCTTTACGTCTAGATTTTGGGCTTTACCTCTAGATGTTGAGCTTGACTTCTAGATTTTGGGTTTTCCATCTGATTTTTGGCTTCTCTCTAGAAGCTGGGCTGTACCTCCAGACGTTGGGCTTTACCTCTAGATGTTGGGGTTTACCTCTAGACATTGGGTTTTACCTCTGGATGGTGGGTTTTACCTCTAGATGGTGGGATTTACATGTAGATTGTGGGCTTTAAATCTAGATTTTGGGCTTTAACTTTTGATTTTGGGTTTTAAATCTAGATTTTTGGCTTTTCCTCTAGAAGTTGGTCATTACCTCTAGACGTAGGGCTTTACCTCTAGATGTTGGTCTTTAAGTCTAGATATTGGACTTTACCTCTAGATGTAGGGGTTTACATCTAGATGTTTTGCTTTACATTTAGGTTTTGGGCTTCACCTCCAGATGTTGGGCTTTACATCTAGATGTTTGGCTTTCCCTCAATACATTCTGCTTTACCTCTAGATGTTGGGCTTTAAATCTAGATTTTCTGCTTTACCTCTAGTTTTTGGGCCTTACATGCCTTGTTTTTAACTCTAGATGTTGGGCTTTATCTCTAGATATTGGGCTTTACCCCTAGATGTTGGGTTTTACTTCTAGATGTTGGTTTTTTCCTCTAGATGTGGGATTCATATCTAGAGGTTGGGCTTCTCCTCTAGATGTGGGGCTTTATATCTAGATGTTGGGCTTTACCTCTAGATTTTGCGATTTACCTCTAGATGTTGGGCTTTATCTCTAGATATTGGGCTTTACCTCTAGATGTTGGGCTTTACATCTAGATGTCTGTCTTTAACTTTAGATGTTGGGCCTTAACATTGGATTTTGGAATTCACCTCTAGATGTTGAGCTTTACGTCTAGATTTTGGGCTTCACCTCTAGATGTTGAGCTTTGCTTCTAGATTTTGGGTTTTCCATCTGGATTTTTGGCTTCTCTCTAGAAGCTGGGCTTTACCTCCAGACGTTGGGCTTTACCTCTAGATGTTGGGGTTTACCTCTAGACATTGGGTTTTACCTCTGGATGGTGGGTTTTACCTCTAGATGGTGGGATTTACATGTAGATTGTGGGCTTTAAATCTAGATTTTGGGCTTTAACTTTTGATTTTGGGTTTTAATTCTAGATTTTTGGCTTTTCCTCTAGAAGTTGGTCATTACCTCTAGACATTGGGCTTTACCTCTAGATGTTGGTCTTTAAGTCTAGATATTGGACTTTACCTCTAGATGTAGGGGTTTACATCTAGATATTTTGCTTTACATTTAGATTTTGGAATTCACCTCTAGTTGTTAGGCTTTACCTCTAGATGCTGGTCTTTACCTCGAGATGTTGGGCTTTAGATCTAGAAGTTGGGCTTTACATCTAGATTTTGGTCTTTACCTCTAGATATTGGGCTTTACCTCTAGATGTTTGGCTTTAGATCTAGAAATTGGGATTACATCTAGATTTTCGGCTTTATCTCTAGATGTTGAGATTTACCTCTAGATTTTGGGCTTTGCATTGCTTCGTCTTTACCTCTAGATGTCCTGCTTTACCTCTAGATGTTTGTCTTTACCTCAAGATGTTGGGTTTTACATCTAGATTTTTGGCTTTACCTCTAGGTGTTGGGCTTTACATCTAGATGTTTGGCTTCCCCTCAATACATTCTGCTTTACCTCTAGATTTTGGGCCTTACATCACTTGGTTGTTACCTCTAGATGTTGGGCTTCATCTCTAGATATTGGGCTTTACCTCTAGATGTTGGGTTTTACTTCTAGATGTTGGTTTTTTCCTCTAGATCTTGGGATACACCTCTAGAGGTTTGGCTTCTCATCTAGACATTGGGCTTTATATCTAGATGTTGGGCTTTACCTCTAGATTTTGCGATTTACCTCTAGATGTTGGGCTTTATCTCTAGATATTGGGCTTTACCTCTAGATGTTGGGCTTTACATCTAGATGTCTGTCTTTAACTTTAGATGTTGGGCCTTAACATTGGATTTTGGAATTCACCTCTAGATGTTAGGCTTTACGTCTAGATTTTGGGCTTTACCTCTAGATGTTGAGCTTGACTTCTAGATTTTGGGTTTTCCATCTGATTTTTGGCTTCTCTCTAGAAGCTGGGCTGTACCTCCAGACGTTGGGCTTTACCTCTAGATGTTGGGGTTTACCTCTAGACATTGGGTTTTACCTCTGGATGGTGGGTTTTACCTCTAGATGGTGGGATTTACATGTAGATTGTGGGCTTTAAATCTAGATTTTGGGCTTTAACTTTTGATTTTGGGTTTTAAATCTAGATTTTTGGCTTTTCCTCTAGAAGTTGGTCATTACCTCTAGACGTAGGGCTTTACCTCTAGATGTTGGTCTTTAAGTCTAGATATTGGACTTTACCTCTAGATGTAGGGGTTTACATCTAGATGTTTTGCTTTACATTTAGGTTTTGGGCTTCACCTCCAGATGTTGGGCTTTACATCTAGATGTTTGGCTTTCCCTCAATACATTCTGCTTTACCTCTAGATGTTGGGCTTTAAATCTAGATTTTCTGCTTTACCTCTAGATTTTGGGCCTTACATGCCTTGTTTTTAACTCTAGATGTTGGGCTTTATCTCTAGATATTGGGCTTTACCCCTAGATGTTGGGTTTTACTTCTAGATGTTGGGTTTTTCCTCTAGATGTGGGATTCATATCTAGAGGTTGGGCTTCTCCTCTAGATGTGGGGCTTTATATCTAGATGTTGGGCCTTAACATTGGATTTTGGAATTCACCTCTAGATGTTAGGCTTTACGTCTAGATTTTGGGCTTCACCTCTAGATGTTGGGCTTAGATCTAGAAGTTGTGCTTTACATCTAGATTCTGGGCTTTACCTCTAGATGTTGAGCTTTGCTTCTAGATTTTGGGTTTTCCATCTGGATTTTTGGCTTCTCTCTAGAAGCTGGGCTTTACCTCCAGACGTTGGGCTTTACCTCTAGATGTTGGGGTTTACCTCTAGACATTGGGTTTTACCTCTGGATGGTGGGTTTTACCTCTAGATGGTGGGATTTACATGTAGATTGTGGGCTTTAAATCTAGATTTTGGGCTTTAACTTTTGATTTTGGGTTTTAATTCTAGATTTTTGGCTTTTCCTCTAGAAGTTGGTCATTACCTCTAGACATTGGGCTTTACCTCTAGATGTTGGTCTTTAAGTCTAGATATTGGACTTTACCTCTAGATGTAGGGGTTTACATCTAGATATTTTGCTTTACATTTAGATTTTGGAATTCACCTCTAGTTGTTAGGCTTTACCTCTAGATGCTGGTCTTTACCTCGAGATGTTGGGCTTTAGATCTAGAAGTTGGGCTTTACATCTAGATTTTGGTCTTTACCTCTAGATATTGGGCTTTACCTCTAGATGTTTGGCTTTAGATCTAGAAATTGGGATTACATCTAGATTTTCGGCTTTATCTCTAGATGTTGAGATTTACCTCTAGATTTTGGGCTTTGCATTGCTTCGTCTTTACCTCTAGATGTCCTGCTTTACCTCTAGATGTTTGTCTTTACCTCAAGATGTTGGGTTTTACATCTAGATTTTTGGCTTTACCTCTAGGTGTTGGGCTTTACATCTAGATGTTTGGCTTCCCCTCAATACATTCTGCTTTACCTCTAGATTTTGGGCCTTACATCACTTGGTTGTTACCTCTAGATGTTGGGCTTCATCTCTAGATATTGGGCTTTACCTCTAGATGTTGGGTTTTACTTCTAGATGTTGGTTTTTTCCTCTAGATCTTGGGATACACCTCTAGAGGTTTGGCTTCTCATCTAGACATTGGGCTTTATATCTAGATGTTGGGCTTTACCTCTAGATGTTGGGCTTTACCTCTAGATGTTGGGCTTTACATCTAGATGTTGGACTTTACCTCTAGAAATTGGGCTATACCTCTACATGTTGGGCTTTACCTCTAGATTTGGGGTTTTACATCTAGATATTTGCCTTTATCTCTAGATGTTCGGCTTTACCTCTAGATGTTGGGCTTTACCTCTAGATGTTGGGCTTTACCTCTAGATTTTTGGCTTTATCTCTAGATGATGCGCTTCAACTCTAGATATTGGGCTTTATCTCTAGAAGTTGGATTTTACATCTAGGTGTTTGGCTTTAACTGTAGGTGTCGGGCTTTAACACTAGATTTTGGAATTCACCTCTAGATGTTTGGCTTTACCTCTAGATGTTGGGCTTTACCTCTAGATCTTTGGCTTTAGATCTAGAAATTCGGCTTTACATCTCTAATTTGGGCTTTAGCTCTAGATGTTGGGGTTTACCTCCAGATTTTGGGTTTTGAAATTCAGATTTTTGGCTTTTCCTGAAGAAGTTGGGCTTTACCTCTAGAGGTTGGGCTTTACCCATAGATGTAGGGTTTTACGTCTAGATGTTTGCCTTTAGCTCTAGATGTTGGGCTTTATCTCTAGATGTTGGGATATACCTCTATATGTTTTGCTTCACCTCTAGATGTTGGGCTCTAACCTCTAGATGTTGGGCTTTTTATCTAGACTTTGGAATTTATCTCTAGAATTTGGGCTATACTTCTATATGTTGGGCTTTTCCTCCCGATTTTGGGTTTTATATCTAGATGTTTGGCTTCACCTCTAGAAGTTGGGCTTTACCTATAGACATTTGGCTTTCCGACTAGATGTTGAGCTTTACATCAGAAGTTTTGCTTTACCTCTAGATTTTGGGCTTTACCCCTAGATGTTGGGCTTTACATCTAGATTTTGGGATTTACCTCTAGATATTGGGCTTTACCTCTAGATTTTGGGGTTTAAATCTAAATTTTTGGCTTTACCTCTAGATGTTGGGCTTTACCTCTAGATGTTAGGCTTTACCTCCAGATGTTGGGATTTACAAATAGATGTTGGGCTTTATATCTAGACTTTGGGCTTTAAATCTAGACGTTGGGCTTTAACTCTAGATGTTGGGCTTTACATTGCTTTGGCTTTACCTCTGGATGTCCTTCTTTACCTCTAGATGTTTGTCATAACCTCCAGATGTTGGGCTTTATATCTAGACTTTGGGCTTTAAATCTAGACGTTGGGGTTTACCTCTAGATTTTGGGCTTTGCACTGCTTCGTCTTTACCTCTAGATGTCCTGCTTTACCTCTAGATGTTTGTCTTTACCTCAAGATTTTGGGTTATACATCTAGATTTTTGGCTTTACCTCTAGATGTTGGGCTTTACATCTAGATGTTTGGCTTTCCCTCAATACATTCTGCTTTACCTCTAGATGTTGGGCTTTAAATCTAGATTTTCTGCTTTACCTCTAGATTTTAGGCCTTACATCGCTTGGTTTTTACCTCTAGATGTTGGGCTTTATCTCTAGATATTGGGCTTTACCTCTAGATGTTGGGTTTTACTTCTAGATGTTGGGTTTTTCCTCTAGATGTGAGATTCATATCTAGAGGTTGGGCTTCTCCTCTAGATGTGGGGCTTTATATCTAGATGTTGGGCTTTACCTCTAGATTTTGCGATTTACCTCTAGATGTTGGGCTTTATCTCTAGATATTGGGCTTTACCTCTAGATGTTGGGCTTTACATCTAGATGTCTGTCTTTAACTTTAGATGTTGGGCCTTAACATTGGATTTTGGAATTCACCTCTAGATGTTAGGCTTTACGTCTAGATTTTGGGCTTTACCTCTAGATGTTGAGCTTGACTTCTAGATTTTGGGTTTTCCATCTGATTTTTGGCTTCTCTCTAGAAGCTGGGCTGTACCTCCAGACGTTGGACTTTACCTCTAGATGTTGGGGTTTACCTCTAGACATTGGGTTTTACCTCTGGATGGTGGGTTTTACCTCTAGATGGTGGGATTTACATGTAGATTGTGGGCTTTAAATCTAGATTTTGGGCTTTAACTTTTGATTTTGGGTTTTAAATCTAGATTTTTGGCTTTTCCTCTAGAAGTTGGTCATTACCTCTAGACGTAGGGCTTTACCTCTAGATGTTGGTCTTTAAGTCTAGATATTGGACTTTACCTCTAGATGTAGGGGTTTACATCTAGATGTTTTGCTTTACATTTAGGTTTTGGGCTTCACCTCCAGATGTTGGGCTTTACATCTAGATGTTTGGCTTTCCCTCAATACATTCTGCTTTACCTCTAGATGTTGGGCTTTAAATCTAGATTTTCTGCTTTACCTCTAGTTTTTGGGCCTTACATGCCTTGTTTTTAACTCTAGATGTTGGGCTTTATCTCTAGATATTGGGCTTTACCCCTAGATGTTGGGTTTTACTTCTAGATGTTGGTTTTTTCCTCTAGATGTGGGATTCATATCTAGAGGTTGGGCTTCTCCTCTAGATGTGGGGCTTTATATCTAGATGTTGGGCTTTACCTCTAGATTTTGCGATTTACCTCTAGATGTTGGGCTTTATCTCTAGATATTGGGCTTTACCTCTAGATGTTGGGCTTTACATCTAGATGTCTGTCTTTAACTTTAGATGTTGGGCCTTAACATTGTATTTTGGAATTCACCTCTAGATGTTGAGCTTTACGTCTAGATTTTGGGCTTCACCTCTAGATGTTGAGCTTTGCTTCTAGATTTTGGGTTTTCCATCTGGATTTTTGGCTTCTCTCTAGAAGCTGGGCTTTACCTCCAGACGTTGGGCTTTACCTCTAGATGTTGGGGTTTACCTCTAGACATTGGGGTTTACCTCTGGATGGTGGGTTTTACCTCTAGATGGTGGGATTTACATGTAGATTGTGGGCTTTAAATCTAGATTTTGGGCTTTAACTTTTGATTTTGGGTTTTAATTCTAGATTTTTGGCTTTTCCTCTAGAAGTTGGTCATTACCTCTAGACATTGGGCTTTACCTCTAGATGTTGGTCTTTAAGTCTAGATATTGGACTTTACCTCTAGATGTAGGGGTTTACATCTAGATATTTTGCTTTACATTTAGATTTTGGAATTCACCTCTAGTTGTTAGGCTTTACCTCTAGATGCTGGTCTTTACCTCGAGATGTTGGGCTTTAGATCTAGAAGTTGGGCTTTACATCTAGATTTTGGTCTTTACCTCTAGATATTGGGCTTTACCTCTAGATGTTTGGCTTTAGATCTAGAAATTGGGATTACATCTAGATTTTCGGCTTTATCTCTAGATGTTGAGATTTACCTCTAGATTTTGGGCTTTGCATTGCTTCGTCTTTACCTCTAGATGTCCTGCTTTACCTCTAGATGTTTGTCTTTACCTCAAGATGTTGGGTTTTACATCTAGATTTTTGGCTTTACCTCTAGGTGTTGGGCTTTACATCTAGATGTTTGGCTTCCCCTCAATACATTCTGCTTTACCTCTAGATTTTGGGCCTTACATCACTTGGTTGTTACCTCTAGATGTTGGGCTTCATCTCTAGATATTGGGCTTTACCTCTAGATGTTGGGTTTTACTTCTAGATGTTGGTTTTTTCCTGTAGATCTTGGGATACACCTCTAGAGGTTTGGCTTCTCATCTAGACATTGGGCTTTATATCTAGATGTTGGGCTTTACCTCTAGATGTTGGGCTTTACCTCTAGATGTTGGGCTTTACATCTAGATGTTGGACTTTACCTCTAGAAATTGGGCTATACCTCTACATGTTGGGCTTTACCTCTAGATTTGGGGTTTTACATCTAGATATTTGCCTTTATCTCTAGATGTTCGGCTTTACCTCTAGATGTTGGGCTTTACCTCTAGATGTTGGGCTTTACCTCTAGATTTTCGGCTTTATCTCTAGATGATGCGCTTCAACTCTAGATATTGGGCTTTATCTCTAGAAGTTGGATTTTACATCTAGGTGTTTGGCTTTAACTGTAGGTGTCGGGCTTTAACACTAGATTTTGGAATTCACCTCTAGATGTTTGGCTTTACCTCTAGATGTTGGGCTTTACCTCTAGATCTTTGGCTTTAGATCTAGAAATTCGGCTTTACATCTCTAATTTGGGCTTTAGCTCTAGATGTTGGGGTTTACCTCCAGATTTTGGGTTTTGAAATTCAGATTTTTGGCTTTTCCTGAAGAAGTTGGGCTTTACCTCTAGAGGTTGGGCTTTACCCATAGATGTAGGGTTTTACGTCTAGATGTTTGCCTTTAGCTCTAGATGTTGGGCTTTATCTCTAGATGTTGGGATATACCTCTATATGTTTTGCTTCACCTCTAGATGTTGGGCTCTAACCTCTAGATGTTGGGCTTTTTATCTAGACTTTGGAATTTATCTCTAGAATTTGGGCTATACTTCTATATGTTGGGCTTTTCCTCCCGATTTTGGGTTTTATATCTAGATGTTTGGCTTCACCACTAGAAGTTGGGCTTTACCTATAGACATTTGGCTTTCCGACTAGATGTTGAGCTTTACATCAGAAGTTTTGCTTTACCTCTAGATTTTGGGCTTTACCCCTAGATGTTGGGCTTTACATCTAGATTTTGGGATTTACCTCTAGATATTGGGCTTTACCTCTAGATTTTGGGGTTTAAATCTAAATTTTTGGCTTTACCTCTAGATGTTGGGCTTTACCTCTAGATGTTAGGCTTTACCTCCAGATGTTGGGATTTACAAATAGATGTTGGGCTTTATATCTAGACTTTGGGCTTTAAATCTAGACGTTGGGCTTTAACTCTAGATGTTGGGCTTTACATTGCTTTGGCTTTACCTCTGGATGTCCTTCTTTACCTCTAGATGTTTGTCATAACCTCCAGATGTTGGGCTTTATATCTAGACTTTGGGCTTTAAATCTAGACGTTGGGGTTTACCTCTAGATTTTGGGCTTTGCACTGCTTCGTCTTTACCTCTAGATGTCCTGCTTTACCTCTAGATGTTTGTCTTTACCTCAAGATTTTGGGTTATACATCTAGATTTTTGGCTTTACCTCTAGATGTTGGGCTTTACATCTAGATGTTTGGCTTTCCCTCAATACATTCTGCTTTACCTCTAGATGTTGGGCTTTAAATCTAGATTTTCTGCTTTACCTCTAGATTTTAGGCCTTACATGGCTTGGTTTTTACCTCTAGATGTTGGGCTTTATCTCTAGATATTGGGCTTTACCTCTAGATGTTGGGTTTTACTTCTAGATGTTGGGTTTTTCCTCTAGATGTGAGATTCATATCTAGAGGTTGGGCTTCTCCTCTAGATGTGGGGCTTTATATCTAGATGTTGGGCTTTACCTCTAGATTTTGCGATTTACCTCTAGATGTTGGGCTTTATCTCTAGATATTGGGCTTTACCTCTAGATGTTGGGCTTTACATCTAGATGTCTGTCTTTAACTTTAGATGTTGGGCCTTAACATTGGATTTTGGAATTCACCTCTAGATGTTAGGCTTTACGTCTAGATTTTGGGCTTTACCTCTAGATGTTGAGCTTGACTTCTAGATTTTGGGTTTTCCATCTGATTTTTGGCTTCTCTCTAGAAGCTGGGCTGTACCTCCAGACGTTGGGCTTTACCTCTAGATGTTGGGGTTTACCTCTAGACATTGGGTTTTACCTCTGGATGGTGGGTTTTACCTCTAGATGGTGGGATTTACATGTAGATTGTGGGCTTTAAATCTAGATTTTGGGCTTTAACTTTTGATTTTGGGTTTTAAATCTAGATTTTTGGCTTTTCCTCTAGAAGTTGGTCATTACCTCTAGACGTAGGGCTTTACCTCTAGATGTTGGTCTTTAAGTCTAGATATTGGACTTTACCTCTAGATGTAGGGGTTTACATCTAGATGTTTTGCTTTACATTTAGGTTTTGGGCTTCACCTCCAGATGTTGGGCTTTACATCTAGATGTTTGGCTTTCCCTCAATACATTCTGCTTTACCTCTAGATGTTGGGCTTTAAATCTAGATTTTCTGCTTTACCTCTAGTTTTTGGGCCTTACATGCCTTGTTTTTAACTCTAGATGTTGGGCTTTATCTCTAGATATTGGGCTTTACCCCTAGATGTTGGGTTTTACTTCTAGATGTTGGTTTTTTCCTCTAGATGTGGGATTCATATCTAGAGGTTGGGCTTCTCCTCTAGATGTGGGGCTTTATATCTAGATGTTGGGCTTTACCTCTAGATTTTGCGATTTACCTCTAGATGTTGGGCTTTATCTCTAGATATTGGGCTTTACCTCTAGATGTTGGGCTTTACATCTAGATGTCTGTCTTTAACTTTAGATGTTGGGCCTTAACATTGGATTTTGGAATTCACCTCTAGATGTTGAGCTTTACGTCTAGATTTTGGGCTTCACCTCTAGATGTTGAGCTTTGCTTCTAGATTTTGGGTTTTCCATCTGGATTTTTGGCTTCTCTCTAGAAGCTGGGCTTTACCTCCAGACGTTGGGCTTTACCTCTAGATGTTGGGGTTTACCTCTAGACATTGGGTTTTACCTCTGGATGGTGGGTTTTACCTCTAGATGGTGGGATTTACATGTAGATTGTGGGCTTTAAATCTAGATTTTGGGCTTTAACTTTTGATTTTGGGTTTTAATTCTAGATTTTTGGCTTTTCCTCTAGAAGTTGGTCATTACCTCTAGACATTGGGCTTTACCTCTAGATGTTGGTCTTTAAGTCTAGATATTGGACTTTACCTCTAGATGTAGGGGTTTACATCTAGATATTTTGCTTTACATTTAGATTTTGGAATTCACCTCTAGTTGTTAGGCTTTACCTCTAGATGCTGGTCTTTACCTCGAGATGTTGGGCTTTAGATCTAGAAGTTGGGCTTTACATCTAGATTTTGGTCTTTACCTCTAGATATTGGGCTTTACCTCTAGATGTTTGGCTTTAGATCTAGAAATTGGGATTACATCTAGATTTTCGGCTTTATCTCTAGATGTTGAGATTTACCTCTAGATTTTGGGCTTTGCATTGCTTCGTCTTTACCTCTAGATGTCCTGCTTTACCTCTAGATGTTTGTCTTTACCTCAAGATGTTGGGTTTTACATCTAGATTTTTGGCTTTACCTCTAGGTGTTGGGCTTTACATCTAGATGTTTGGCTTCCCCTCAATACATTCTGCTTTACCTCTAGATTTTGGGCCTTACATCACTTGGTTGTTACCTCTAGATGTTGGGCTTCATCTCTAGATATTGGGCTTTACCTCTAGATGTTGGGTTTTACTTCTAGATGTTGGTTTTTTCCTCTAGATCTTGGGATACACCTCTAGAGGTTTGGCTTCTCATCTAGACATTGGGCTTTATATCTAGATGTTGGGCTTTACCTCTAGATGTTGGGCTTTACCTCTAGATGTTGGGCTTTACATCTAGATGTTGGACTTTACCTCTAGAAATTGGGCTATACCTCTACATGTTGGGCTTTACCTCTAGATTTGGGGTTTTACATCTAGATATTTGCCTTTATCTCTAGATGTTCGGCTTTACCTCTAGATTTTGGGCTTTACCTCTAGATGTTGGGCTTTACCTCTAGATGTTGGGCTTTACCTCTAGATTTTCGGCTTTATCTCTAGATGATGCGCTTCAACTCTAGATATTGGGCTTTATCTCTAGAAGTTGGATTTTACATCTAGGTGTTTGGCTTTAACTGTAGGTGTCGGGCTTTAACACTAGATTTTGGAATTCACCTCTAGATGTTTGGCTTTACCTCTAGATGTTGGGCTTTACCTCTAGATCTTTGGCTTTAGATCTAGAAATTCGGCTTTACATCTCTAATTTGGGCTTTAGCTCTAGATGTTGGGGTTTACCTCCAGATTTTGGGTTTTGAAATTCAGATTTTTGGCTTTTCCTGAAGAAGTTGGGCTTTACCTCTAGAGGTTGGGCTTTACCCATAGATGTAGGGTTTTACGTCTAGATGTTTGCCTTTAGCTCTAGATGTTGGGCTTTATCTCTAGATGTTGGGATATACCTCTATATGTTTTGCTTCACCTCTAGATGTTGGGCTCTAACCTCTAGATGTTGGGCTTTTTATCTAGACTTTGGAATTTATCTCTAGAATTTGGGCTATACTTCTATATGTTGGGCTTTTCCTCCCGATTTTGGGTTTTATATCTAGATGTTTGGCTTCACCTCTAGAAGTTGGGCTTTACCTATAGACATTTGGCTTTCCGACTAGATGTTGAGCTTTACATCAGAAGTTTTGCTTTACCTCTAGATTTTGGGCTTTACCCCTAGATGTTGGGCTTTACATCTAGATTTTGGGATTTACCTCTAGATATTGGGCTTTACCTCTAGATTTTGGGGTTTAAATCTAAATTTTTGGCTTTACCTCTAGATGTTGGGCTTTACCTCTAGATGTTAGGCTTTACCTCCAGATGTTGGGATTTACAAATAGATGTTGGGCTTTATATCTAGACTTTGGGCTTTAAATCTAGACGTTGGGCTTTAACTCTAGATGTTGGGCTTTACATTGCTTTGGCTTTACCTCTGGATGTCCTTCTTTACCTCTAGATGTTTGTCATAACCTCCAGATGTTGGGCTTTATATCTAGACTTTGGGCTTTAAATCTAGACGTTGGGGTTTACCTCTAGATTTTGGGCTTTGCACTGCTTCGTCTTTACCTCTAGATGTCCTGCTTTACCTCTAGATGTTTGTCTTTACCTCAAGATTTTGGGTTATACATCTAGATTTTTGGCTTTACCTCTAGATGTTGGGCTTTACATCTAGATGTTTGGCTTTCCCTCAATACATTCTGCTTTACCTCTAGATGTTGGGCTTTAAATCTAGATTTTCTGCTTTACCTCTAGATTTTAGGCCTTACATGGCTTGGTTTTTACCTCTAGATGTTGGGCTTTATCTCTAGATATTGGGCTTTACCTCTAGATGTTGGGTTTTACTTCTAGATGTTGGGTTTTTCCTCTAGATGTGGGATTCATATCTAGAGGTTGGGCTTCTCCTCTAGATGTGGGGCTTTATATCTAGATGTTGGGCTTTACCTCTAGATTTTGCGATTTACCTCTAGATGTTGGGCTTTATCTCTAGATATTGGGCTTTACCTCTAGATGTTGGGCTTTACATCTAGATGTCTGTCTTTAACTTTAGATGTTGGGCCTTAACATTGGATTTTGGAATTCACCTCTAGATGTTAGGCTTTACGTCTAGATTTTGGGCTTTACCTCTAGATGTTGAGCTTGACTTCTAGATTTTGGGTTTTCCATCTGATTTTTGGCTTCTCTCTAGAAGCTGGGCTGTACCTCCAGACGTTGGGCTTTACCTCTAGATGTTGGGGTTTACCTCTAGACATTGGGTTTTACCTCTGGATGGTGGGTTTTACCTCTAGATGGTGGGATTTACATGTAGATTGTGGGCTTTAAATCTAGATTTTGGGCTTTAACTTTTGATTTTGGGTTTTAAATCTAGATTTTTGGCTTTTCCTCTAGAAGTTGGTCATTACCTCTAGACGTAGGGCTTTACCTCTAGATGTTGGTCTTTAAGTCTAGATATTGGACTTTACTTCTAGATGTAGGGGTTTACATCTAGATGTTTTGCTTTACATTTAGGTTTTGGGCTTCACCTCCAGATGTTGGGCTTTACATCTAGATGTTTGGCTTTCCCTCAATACATTCTGCTTTACCTCTAGATGTTGGGCTTTAAATCTAGATTTTCTGCTTTACCTCTAGTTTTTGGGCCTTACATGCCTTGTTTTTAACTCTAGATGTTGGGCTTTATCTCTAGATATTGGGCTTTACCCCTAGATGTTGGGTTTTACTTCTAGATGTTGGTTTTTTCCTCTAGATGTGGGATTCATATCTAGAGGTTGGGCTTCTCCTCTAGATGTGGGGCTTTATATCTAGATGTTGGGCTTTACCTCTAGATTTTGCGATTTACCTCTAGATGTTGGGCTTTATCTCTAGATATTGGGCTTTACCTCTAGATGTTGGGCTTTACATCTAGATGTCTGTCTTTAACTTTAGATGTTGGGCCTTAACATTGGATTTTGGAATTCACCTCTAGATGTTGAGCTTTACGTCTAGATTTTGGGCTTCACCTCTAGATGTTGAGCTTTGCTTCTAGATTTTGGGTTTTCCATCTGGATTTTTGGCTTCTCTCTAGAAGCTGGACTTTACCTCCAGACGTTGGGCTTTACCTCTAGATGTTGGGGTTTACCTCTAGACATTGGGTTTTACCTCTGGATGGTGGGTTTTACCTCTAGATGGTGGGATTTACATGTAGATTGTGGGCTTTAAATCTAGATTTTGGGCTTTAACTTTTGATTTTGGGTTTTAATTCTAGATTTTTGGCTTTTCCTCTAGAAGTTGGTCATTACCTCTAGACATTGGGCTTTACCTCTAGATGTTGGTCTTTAAGTCTAGATATTGGACTTTACCTCTAGATGTAGGGGTTTACATCTAGATATTTTGCTTTACATTTAGATTTTGGAATTCACCTCTAGTTGTTAGGCTTTACCTCTAGATGCTGGTCTTTACCTCGAGATGTTGGGCTTTAGATCTAGAAGTTGGGCTTTACATCTAGATTTTGGTCTTTACCTCTAGATATTGGGCTTTACCTCTAGATGTTTGGCTTTAGATCTAGAAATTGGGATTACATCTAGATTTTCGGCTTTATCTCTAGATGTTGAGATTTACCTCTAGATTTTGGGCTTTGCATTGCTTCGTCTTTACCTCTAGATGTCCTGCTTTACCTCTAGATGTTTGTCTTTACCTCAAGATGTTGGGTTTTACATCTAGATTTTTGGCTTTACCTCTAGGTGTTGGGCTTTACATCTAGATGTTTGGCTTCCCCTCAATACATTCTGCTTTACCTCTAGATTTTGGGCCTTACATCACTTGGTTGTTACCTCTAGATGTTGGGCTTCATCTCTAGATATTGGGCTTTACCTCTAGATGTTGGGTTTTACTTCTAGATGTTGGTTTTTTCCTCTAGATCTTGGGATACACCTCTAGAGGTTTGGCTTCTCATCTAGACATTGGGCTTTATATCTAGATGTTGGGCTTTACCTCTAGATGTTGGGCTTTACCTCTAGATGTTGGGCTTTACATCTAGATGTTGGACTTTACCTCTAGAAATTGGGCTATACCTCTACATGTTGGGCTTTACCTCTAGATTTGGGGTTTTACATCTAGATATTTGCCTTTATCTCTAGATGTTCGGCTTTACCTCTAGATTTTGGGCTTTACCTCTAGATGTTGGGCTTTACCTCTAGATGTTGGGCTTTACCTCTAGATTTTCGGCTTTATCTCTAGATGATGCGCTTCAACTCTAGATATTGGGCTTTATCTCTAGAAGTTGGATTTTACATCTAGGTGTTTGGCTTTAACTGTAGGTGTCGGGCTTTAACACTAGATTTTGGAATTCACCTCTAGATGTTTGGCTTTACCTCTAGATGTTGGGCTTTACCTCTAGATCTTTGGCTTTAGATCTAGAAATTCGGCTTTACATCTCTAATTTGGGCTTTAGCTCTAGATGTTGGGGTTTACCTCCAGATTTTGGGTTTTGAAATTCAGATTTTTGGCTTTTCCTGAAGAAGTTGGGCTTTACCTCTAGAGGTTGGGCTTTACCCATAGATGTAGGGTTTTACGTCTAGATGTTTGCCTTTAGCTCTAGATGTTGGGCTTTATCTCTAGATGTTGGGATATACCTCTATATGTTTTGCTTCACCTCTAGATGTTGGGCTCTAACCTCTAGATGTTGGGCTTTTTATCTAGACTTTGGAATTTATCTCTAGAATTTGGGCTATACTTCTATATGTTGGGCTTTTCCTCCCGATTTTGGGTTTTATATCTAGATGTTTGGCTTCACCTCTAGAAGTTGGGCTTTACCTATAGACATTTGGCTTTCCGACTAGATGTTGAGCTTTACATCAGAAGTTTTGCTTTACCTCTAGATTTTGGGCTTTACCCCTAGATGTTGGGCTTTACATCTAGATTTTGGGATTTACCTCTAGATATTGGGCTTTACCTCTAGATTTTGGGGTTTAAATCTAAATTTTTGGCTTTACCTCTAGATGTTGGGCTTTACCTCTAGATGTTAGGCTTTACCTCCAGATGTTGGGATTTACAAATAGATGTTGGGCTTTATATCTAGACTTTGGGCTTTAAATCTAGACGTTGGGCTTTAACTCTAGATGTTGGGCTTTACATTGCTTTGGCTTTACCTCTGGATGTCCTTCTTTACCTCTAGATGTTTGTCATAACCTCCAGATGTTGGGCTTTATATCTAGACTTTGGGCTTTAAATCTAGACGTTGGGGTTTACCTCTAGATTTTGGGCTTTGCACTGCTTCGTCTTTACCTCTAGATGTCCTGCTTTACCTCTAGATGTTTGTCTTTACCTCAAGATTTTGGGTTATACATCTAGATTTTTGGCTTTACCTCTAGATGTTGGGCTTTACATCTAGATGTTTGGCTTTCCCTCAATACATTCTGCTTTACCTCTAGATGTTGGGCTTTAAATCTAGATTTTCTGCTTTACCTCTAGATTTTAGGCCTTACATGGCTTGGTTTTTACCTCTAGATGTTGGGCTTTATCTCTAGATATTGGGCTTTACCTCTAGATGTTGGGTTTTACTTCTAGATGTTGGGTTTTTCCTCTAGATGTGGGATTCATATCTAGAGGTTGGGCTTCTCCTCTAGATGTGGGGCTTTATATCTAGATGTTGGGCTTTACCTCTAGATTTTGCGATTTACCTCTAGATGTTGGGCTTTATCTCTAGATATTGGGCTTTACCTCTAGATGTTGGGCTTTACATCTAGATGTCTGTCTTTAACTTTAGATGTTGGGCCTTAACATTGGATTTTGGAATTCACCTCTAGATGTTAGGCTTTACGTCTAGATTTTGGGCTTTACCTCTAGATGTTGAGCTTGACTTCTAGATTTTGGGTTTTCCATCTGATTTTTGGCTTCTCTCTAGAAGCTGGGCTGTACCTCCAGACGTTGGGCTTTACCTCTAGATGTTGGGGTTTACCTCTAGACATTGGGTTTTACCTCTGGATGGTGGGTTTTACCTCTAGATGGTGGGATTTACATGTAGATTGTGGGCTTTAAATCTAGATTTTGGGCTTTAACTTTTGATTTTGGGTTTTAAATCTAGATTTTTGGCTTTTCCTCTAGAAGTTGGTCATTACCTCTAGACGTAGGGCTTTACCTCTAGATGTTGGTCTTTAAGTCTAGATATTGGACTTTACCTCTAGATGTAGGGGTTTACATCTAGATGTTTTGCTTTACATTTAGGTTTTGGGCTTCACCTCCAGATGTTGGGCTTTACATCTAGATGTTTGGCTTTCCCTCAATACATTCTGCTTTACCTCTAGATGTTGGGCTTTAAATCTAGATTTTCTTCTTTACCTCTAGTTTTTGGGCCTTACATGCCTTGTTTTTAACTCTAGATGTTGGGCTTTATCTCTAGATATTGGGCTTTACCCCTAGATGTTGGGTTTTACTTCTAGATGTTGGTTTTTTCCTCTAGATGTGGGATTCATATCTAGAGGTTGGGCTTCTCCTCTAGATGTGGGGCTTTATATCTAGATGTTGGGCTTTACCTCTAGATTTTGCGATTTACCTCTAGATGTTGGGCTTTATCTCTAGATATTGGGCTTTACCTCTAGATGTTGGGCTTTACATCTAGATGTCTGTCTTTAACTTTAGATGTTGGGCCTTAACATTGGATTTTGGAATTCACCTCTAGATGTTGAGCTTTACGTCTAGATTTTGGGCTTCACCTCTAGATGTTGAGCTTTGCTTCTAGATTTTGGGTTTTCCATCTGGATTTTTGGCTTCTCTCTAGAAGCTGGGCTTTACCTCCAGACGTTGGGCTTTACCTCTAGATGTTGGGGTTTACCTCTAGACATTGGGTTTTACCTCTGGATGGTGGGTTTTACCTCTAGATGGTGGGATTTACATGTAGATTGTGGGCTTTAAATCTAGATTTTGGGCTTTAACTTTTGATTTTGGGTTTTAATTCTAGATTTTTGGCTTTTCCTCTAGAAGTTGGTCATTACCTCTAGACATTGGGCTTTACCTCTAGATGTTGGTCTTTAAGTCTAGATATTGGACTTTACCTCTAGATGTAGGGGTTTACATCTAGATATTTTGCTTTACATTTAGATTTTGGAATTCACCTCTAGTTGTTAGGCTTTACCTCTAGATGCTGGTCTTTACCTCGAGATGTTGGGCTTTAGATCTAGAAGTTGGGCTTTACATCTAGATTTTGGTCTTTACCTCTAGATATTGGGCTTTACCTCTAGATGTTTGGCTTTAGATCTAGAAATTGGGATTACATCTAGATTTTCGGCTTTATCTCTAGATGTTGAGATTTACCTCTAGATTTTGGGCTTTGCATTGCTTCGTCTTTACCTCTAGATGTCCTGCTTTACCTCTAGATGTTTGTCTTTACCTCAAGATGTTGGGTTTTACATCTAGATTTTTGGCTTTACCTCTAGGTGTTGGGCTTTACATCTAGATGTTTGGCTTCCCCTCAATACATTCTGCTTTACCTCTAGATTTTGGGCCTTACATCACTTGGTTGTTACCTCTAGATGTTGGGCTTCATCTCTAGATATTGGGCTTTACCTCTAGATGTTGGGTTTTACTTCTAGATGTTGGTTTTTTCCTCTAGATCTTGGGATACACCTCTAGAGGTTTGGCTTCTCATCTAGACATTGGGCTTTATATCTAGATGTTGGGCTTTACCTCTAGATGTTGGGCTTTACCTCTAGATGTTGGGCTTTACATCTAGATGTTGGACTTTACCTCTAGAAATTGGGCTATACCTCTACATGTTGGGCTTTACCTCTAGATTTGGGGTTTTACATCTAGATATTTGCCTTTATCTCTAGATGTTCGGCTTTACCTCTAGATTTTGGGCTTTACCTCTAGATGTTGGGCTTTACCTCTAGATGTTGGGCTTTACCTCTAGATTTTCGGCTTTATCTCTAGATGATGCGCTTCAACTCTAGATATTGGGCTTTATCTCTAGAAGTTGGATTTTACATCTAGGTGTTTGGCTTTAACTGTAGGTGTCGGGCTTTAACACTAGATTTTGGAATTCACCTCTAGATGTTTGGCTTTACCTCTAGATGTTGGGCTTTACCTCTAGATCTTTGGCTTTAGATCTAGAAATTTGGCTTTACATCTCTAATTTGGGCTTTAGCTCTAGATGTTGGGGTTTACCTCCAGATTTTGGGTTTTGAAATTCAGATTTTTGGCTTTTCCTGAAGAAGTTGGGCTTTACCTCTAGAGGTTGGGCTTTACCCATAGATGTAGGGTTTTACGTCTAGATGTTTGCCTTTAGCTCTAGATGTTGGGCTTTATCTCTAGATGTTGGGATATACCTCTATATGTTTTGCTTCACCTCTAGATGTTGGGCTCTAACCTCTAGATGTTGGGCTTTTTATCTAGACTTTGGAATTTATCTCTAGAATTTGGGCTATACTTCTATATGTTGGGCTTTTCCTCCCGATTTTGGGTTTTATATCTAGATGTTTGGCTTCACCTCTAGAAGTTGGGCTTTACCTATAGACATTTGGCTTTCCGACTAGATGTTGAGCTTTACATCAGAAGTTTTGCTTTACCTCTAGATTTTGGGCTTTACCCCTAGATGTTGGGCTTTACATCTAGATTTTGGGATTTACCTCTAGATATTGGGCTTTACCTCTAGATTTTGGGGTTTAAATCTAAATTTTTGGCTTTACCTCTAGATGTTGGGCTTTACCTCTAGATGTTAGGCTTTACCTCCAGATGTTGGGATTTACAAATAGATGTTGGGCTTTATATCTAGACTTTGGGCTTTAAATCTAGACGTTGGGCTTTAACTCTAGATGTTGGGCTTTACATTGCTTTGGCTTTACCTCTGGATGTCCTTCTTTACCTCTAGATGTTTGTCATAACCTCCAGATGTTGGGCTTTATATCTAGACTTTGGGCTTTAAATCTAGACGTTGGGGTTTACCTCTAGATTTTGGGCTTTGCACTGCTTCGTCTTTACCTCTAGATGTCCTGCTTTACCTCTAGATGTTTGTCTTTACCTCAAGATTTTGGGTTATACATCTAGATTTTTGGCTTTACCTCTAGATGTTGGGCTTTACATCTAGATGTTTGGCTTTCCCTCAATACATTCTGCTTTACCTCTAGATGTTGGGCTTTAAATCTAGATTTTCTGCTTTACCTCTAGATTTTAGGCCTTACATCGCTTGGTTTTTACCTCTAGATGTTGGGCTTTATCTCTAGATATTGGGCTTTACCTCTAGATGTTGGGTTTTACTTCTAGATGTTGGGTTTTTCCTCTAGATGTGGGATTCATATCTAGAGGTTGGGCTTCTCCTCTAGATGTGGGGCTTTATATCTAGATGTTGGGCTTTACCTCTAGATTTTGCGATTTACCTCTAGATGTTGGGCTTTATCTCTAGATATTGGGCTTTACCTCTAGATGTTGGGCTTTACATCTAGATGTCTGTCTTTAACTTTAGATGTTGGGCCTTAACATTGGATTTTGGAATTCACCTCTAGATGTTAGGCTTTACGTCTAGATTTTGGGCTTTACCTCTAGATGTTGAGCTTGACTTCTAGATTTTGGGTTTTCCATCTGATTTTTGGCTTCTCTCTAGAAGCTGGGCTGTACCTCCAGACGTTGGGCTTTACCTCTAGATGTTGGGGTTTACCTCTAGACATTGGGTTTTACCTCTGGATGGTGGGTTTTACCTCTAGATGGTGGGATTTACATGTAGATTGTGGGCTTTAAATCTAGATTTTGGGCTTTAACTTTTGATTTTGGGTTTTAAATCTAGATTTTTGGCTTTTCCTCTAGAAGTTGGTCATTACCTCTAGACGTAGGGCTTTACCTCTAGATGTTGGTCTTTAAGTCTAGATATTGGACTTTACTTCTAGATGTAGGGGTTTACATCTAGATGTTTTGCTTTACATTTAGGTTTTGGGCTTCACCTCCAGATGTTGGGCTTTACATCTAGATGTTTGGCTTTCCCTCAATACATTCTGCTTTACCTCTAGATGTTGGGCTTTAAATCTAGATTTTCTGCTTTACCTCTAGATTTTGGGCCTTACATGCCTTGTTTTTAACTCTAGATGTTGGGCTTTATCTCTAGATATTGGGCTTTACCCCTAGATGTTGGGTTTTACTTCTAGATGTTGGGTTTTTCCTCTAGATGTGGGATTCATATCTAGAGGTTGGGCTTCTCCTCTAGATGTGGGGCTTTATATCTAGATGTTGGGCCTTAACATTGGATTTGGAATTCACCTCTAGATGTTAGGCTTTACGTCTAGATTTTGGGCTTCACCTCTAGATGTTGGGCTTAGATCTAGAAGTTGTGCTTTACATCTAGATTCTGGGCTTTACCTCTAGATGTTGATCTTTGCTTCTAGATTTTGGGTTTTCCGTCTGGATGTTTGGCTTCTCTCTAGAAGCTGGGCTTTACCTCCAGACGTTGGGCTTTACCTCTAGATGTTGGGGTTTACATCTAGACATTGGGTTTTACCTCTGGATGGTGGGTTTTACCTCTAGATGGTGGGATTTACATGTAGATTGTGGGCTTTAAATCTAGATTTTGGGCTTTAACTTTTGATTTTGGGTTTTAAATCTAGATTTTTGGCTTTTCCTCTAGAAGTTGGTCATTACCTCTAGACATTGGGCTTTACCTCTAGATGTTGGTCTTTAAGTCTAGATATTGGACTTTACCTCTAGATGTAGGGGTTTACATCTAGATATTTTGCTTTACATTTAGATTTTGGAATTCACCTCTAGTTGTTAGGCTTTACCTCTAGATGCTGGTCTTTACCTCGAGATGTTGGGCTTTAGATCTAGAAGTTGGGCTTTACATCTAGATTTTGGTCTTTACCTCTAGATATTGGGCGTTACCTCTAGATGTTTGGCTTTAGATCTAGAAATTGGGATTACATCTAGATTTTCGGCTTTATCTCTAGATGTTGAGATTTACCTCTAGATTTTGGGCTTTGCATTGCTTCGTCTTTACCTCTAGATGTCCTGCTTTACCTCTAGATGTTTGTCTTTACCTCAAGATGTTGGGTTTTACATCTAGATTTTTGGCTTTACCTCTAGGTGTTGGGCTTTACATCTAGATGTTTGGCTTCCCCTCAATACATTCTGCTTTACCTCTAGATTTTGGGCCTTACATCACTTGGTTGTTACCTCTAGATGTTGGGCTTCATCTCTAGATATTGGGCTTTACCTCTAGATGTTGGGGTTTACTTCTAGATGTTGGTTTTTTCCTCTAGATCTTGGGATACACCTCTAGAGGTTTGGCTTCTCATCTAGACATTGGGCTTTATATCTAGATGTTGGGCTTTACCTCTAGATGTTGGGCTTTACCTCTAGATGTTGGGCTTTACATCTAGATGTTGGACTTTACCTCTAGAAATTGGGCTATACCTCTACATGTTGGGCTTTACCTCTAGATTTGGGGTTTTACATCTAGATATTTGCCTTTATCTCTAGATGTTCGGCTTTACCTCTAGATTTTGGGCTTTACCTCTAGATGTTGGGCTTTACCTCTAGATGTTGGGCTTTACCTCTAGATTTTCGGCTTTATCTCTAGATGATGCGCTTCAACTCTAGATATTGGGCTTTATCTCTAGAAGTTGGATTTTACATCTAGGTGTTTGGCTTTAACTGTAGGTGTCGGGCTTTAACACTAGATTTTGGAATTCACCTCTAGATGTTTGGCTTTACCTCTAGATGTTGGGCTTTACCTCTAGATCTTTGGCTTTAGATCTAGAAATTCGGCTTTACATCTCTAATTTGGGCTTTAGCTCTAGATGTTGGGGTTTACCTCCAGATTTTGGGTTTTGAAATTCAGATTTTTGGCTTTTCCTGAAGAAGTTGGGCTTTACCTCTAGAGGTTGGGCTTTACCCATAGATGTAGGGTTTTACGTCTAGACGTTTGCCTTTATCTCTAGATGTTGGGCTTTATCTCTAGATGTTGGGATATACCTCTATATGTTTTGCTTCACCTCTAGATGTTGGGCTCTAACCTCTAGATGTTGGGCTTTTTATCTAGACTTTGGAATTTATCTCTAGAATTTGGGCTATACTTCTATATGTTGGGCTTTTCCTCCCGATTTTGGGTTTTATATCTAGATGTTTGGCTTCACCTCTAGAAGTTGGGCTTTACCTATAGACATTTGGCTTTCCGACTAGATGTTGAGCTTTACATCAGAAGTTTTGCTTTACCTCTAGATTTTGGGCTTTACCCCTAGATGTTGGGCTTTACATCTAGATTTTGGGATTTACCTCTAGATATTGGGCTTTACCTCTAGATTTTGGGGTTTAAATCTAAATTTTTGGCTTTACCTCTAGATGTTAGGCTTTACCTCCAGATGTTGGGATTTACAAATAGATGTTGGGCTTTATATCTAGACTTTGGGCTTTAAATCTAGACGTTGGGCTTTAACTCTAGATGTTGGGCTTTACATTGCTTTGGCTTTACCTCTGGATGTCCTTCTTTACCTCTAGATGTTTGTCATAACCTCCAGATGTTGGGCTTTATATCTAGACTTTGGGCTTTAAATCTAGACGTTGGGGTTTACCTCTAGATTTTGGGCTTTGCACTGCTTCGTCTTTACCTCTAGATGTCCTGCTTTACCTCTAGATGTTTGTCTTTACCTCAAGATTTTGGGTTATACATCTAGATTTTTGGCTTTACCTCTAGATGTTGGGCTTTACATCTAGATGTTTGGCTTTCCCTCAATACATTCTGCTTTACCTCTAGATGTTGGGCTTTAAATCTAGATTTTCTGCTTTACCTCTAGATTTTAGGCCTTACATCGCTTGGTTTTTACCTCTAGATGTTGGGCTTTATCTCTAGATATTGGGCTTTACCTCTAGATGTTGGGTTTTACTTCTAGATGTTGGGTTTTTCCTCTAGATGTGGGATTCATATCTAGAGGTTGGGCTTCTCCTCTAGATGTGGGGCTTTATATCTAGATGTTGGGCTTTACCTCTAGATTTTGCGATTTACCTCTAGATGTTGGGCTTTATCTCTAGATATTGGGCTTTACCTCTAGATGTTGGGCTTTACATCTAGATGTCTGTCTTTAACTTTAGATGTTGGGCCTTAACATTGGATTTTGGAATTCACCTCTAGATGTTAGGCTTTACGTCTAGATTTTGGGCTTTACCTCTAGATGTTGAGCTTGACTTCTAGATTTTGGGTTTTCCATCTGATTTTTGGCTTCTCTCTAGAAGCTGGGCTGTACCTCCAGACGTTGGGCTTTACCTCTAGATGTTGGGGTTTACCTCTAGACATTGGGTTTTACCTCTGGATGGTGGGTTTTACCTCTAGATGGTGGGATTTACATGTAGATTGTGGGCTTTAAATCTAGATTTTGGGCTTTAACTTTTGATTTTGGGTTTTAAATCTAGATTTTTGGCTTTTCCTCTAGAAGTTGGTCATTACCTCTAGACGTAGGGCTTTACCTCTAGATGTTGGTCTTTAAGTCTAGATATTGGACTTTACTTCTAGATGTAGGGGTTTACATCTAGATGTTTTGCTTTACATTTAGGTTTTGGGCTTCACCTCCAGATGTTGGGCTTTACATCTAGCTGTTTGGCTTTCCCTCAATACATTCTGCTTTACCTCTAGATGTTGGGCTTTAAATCTAGATTTTCTGCTTTACCTCTAGATTTTGGGCCTTACATCCCTTGTTTTGAACTCTAGATGTTGGGCTTTATCTCTAGATATTGGGCTTTACCCCTAGATGTTGGGTTTTACTTCTAGATGTTGGGTTTTTCCTCTAGATGTGGGATTCATATCTAGAGGTTGGGCTTCTCCTCTAGATGTGGGGCTTTATATCTAGATGTTGGGCTTTACCTCTAGATTTTGCGATTTACCTCTAGATGTTGGGCTTTATCTCTAGATATTGGGCTTTACCTCTAGATGTTGGGCTTTACATCTAGATGTCTGTCTTTAACTTTAGATGTTGGGCCTTAACATTGGATTTTGGAATTCACCTCTAGATGTTAGGCTTTACGTCTAGATTTTGGGCTTTACCTCTAGATGTTGAGCTTTGCTTCTAGATTTTGGGTTTCCATCTGGATTTTTGGCTTCTCTCTAGAAGCTGGGCTTTACCTCCAGACGTTGGGCTTTACCTCTAGATGTTGGGGTTTACCTCTAGACATTGGGTTTTACCTCTGGATGGTGGGTTTTACCTCTAGATTGTGGGATTTACATGTAGATTGTGGGCTTTAAATCTAGATTTTGGGCTTTAACTTTTGATTTTGGGTTTTAATTCTAGATTTTTGGCTTTTCCTCTAGAAGTTGGTCATTACCTCTAGACATTGGGCTTTACCTCTAGATGTTGGTCTTTAAGTCTAGATATTGGACTTTACCTCTAGATGTAGGAGTTTACATCTAGATATTTTGCTTTACATTTAGATTTTGGAATTCACCTCTAGTTGTTAGGCTTTACCTCTAGATGCTGGTCTTTACCTCGAGATGTTGGGCTTTAGATCTAGAAGTTGGGCTTTACATCTAGATTTTGGTCTTTACCTCTAGATATTGGGCTTTACCTCTAGATGTTTGGCTTTAGATCTAGAAATTGGGATTACATCTAGATTTTCGGCTTTATCTCTAGATGTTGAGATTTACCTCTAGATTTTGGGCTTTGCATTGCTTCGTCTTTACCTCTAGATGTCCTGCTTTACCTCTAGATGTTTGTCTTTACCTCAAGATGTTGGGTTTTACATCTAGATTTTTGGCTTTACCTCTAGGTGTTGGGCTTTACATCTAGATGTTTGGCTTCCCCTCAATACATTCTGCTTTACCTCTAGATTTTGGGCCTTACATCACTTGGTTGTTACCTCTAGATGTTGGGCTTCATCTCTAGATATTGGGCTTTACCTCTAGATGTTGGCTTTTACTTCTAGATGTTGGTTTTTTCCTCTAGATCTTGGGATACACCTCTAGAGGTTTGGCTTCTCATCTAGACATTGGGCTTTATATCTAGATGTTGGGCTTTACCTCTAGATGTTGGGCTTTACCTCTAGATGTTGGGCTTTACATCTAGATGTTGGACTTTACCTCTAGAAATTGGGCTATACCTCTACATGTTGGGCTTTACCTCTAGATTTGGGGTTTTACATCTAGATATTTGCCTTTATCTCTAGATGTTCGGCTTTACCTCTAGATTTTGGGCTTTACCTCTAGATGTTGGGCTTTACCTCTAGATGTTGGGCTTTACCTCTAGATTTTCGGCTTTATCTCTAGATGATGCGCTTCAACTCTAGATATTGGGCTTTATCTCTAGAAGTTGGATTTTACATCTAGGTGTTTGGCTTTAACTGTAGGTGTCGGGCTTTAACACTAGATTTTGGAATTCACCTCTAGATGTTTGGCTTTACCTCTAGATGTTGGGCTTTACCTCTAGATCTTTGGCTTTAGATCTAGAAATTCGGCTTTACATCTCTAATTTGGGCTTTAGCTCTAGATGTTGGGGTTTACCTCCAGATTTTGGGTTTTGAAATTCAGATTTTTGGCTTTTCCTGAAGAAGTTGGGCTTTACCTCTAGAGGTTGGGCTTTACCCATAGATGTAGGGTTTTACGTCTAGATGTTTGCCTTTAGCTCTAGATGTTGGGCTTTATCTCTAGATGTTGGGATATACCTCTATATGTTTTGCTTCACCTCTAGATGTTGGGCTCTAACCTCTAGATGTTGGGCTTTTTATCTAGACTTTGGAATTTATCTCTAGAATTTGGGCTATACTTCTATATGTTGGGCTTTTCCTCCCGATTTTGGGTTTTATATCTAGATGTTTGGCTTCACCTCTAGAAGTTGGGCTTTACCTATAGACATTTGGCTTTCCGACTAGATGTTGAGCTTTACATCAGAAGTTTTGCTTTACCTCTAGATTTTGGGCTTTACCCCTAGATGTTGGGCTTTACATCTAGATTTTGGGATTTACCTCTAGATATTGGGCTTTACCTCTAGATTTTGGGGTTTAAATCTAAATTTTTGGCTTTACCTCTAGATGTTGGGCTTTACCTCTAGATGTTAGGCTTTACCTCCAGATCTTGGGATTTACAAATAGATGTTGGGCTTTATATCTAGACTTTGGGCTTTAAATCTAGATGTTGGGCTTTAACTCTAGATGTTGGGCTTTACATTGCTTTGGCTTTACCTCTGGATGTCCTTCTTTACCTCTAGATGTTTGTCATAACCTCCAGATGTTGGGCTTTATATCTAGACTTTGGGCTTTAAATCTAGACGTTGGGGTTTACCTCTAGATTTTGGGCTTTGCACTGCTTCGTCTTTACCTCTAGATGTCCTGCTTTACCTCTAGATGTTTGTCTTTACCTCAAGATTTTGGGTTATACATCTAGATTTTTGGCTTTACCTCTAGATGTTGGGCTTTACATCTAGATGTTTGGCTTTCCCTCAATACATTCTGCTTTACCTCTAGATGTTGGGCTTTAAATCTAGATTTTCTGCTTTACCTCTAGATTTTAGGCCTTACATCGCTTGGTTTTTACCTCTAGATGTTGGGCTTTATCTCTAGATATTGGGCTTTACCTCTAGATGTTGGGTTTTACTTCTAGATGTTGGGTTTTTCCTCTAGATGTGGGATTCATATCTAGAGGTTGGGCTTCTCCTCTAGATGTGGGGCTTTATATCTAGATGTTGGGCTTTACCTCTAGATTTTGCGATTTACCTCTAGATGTTGGGCTTTACATCTAGATGTTTGGCTTTCCCTCAATACATTCTGCTTTACCTCTAGATGTTGGGCTTTAAATCTAGATTTTCTGCTTTACCTCTAGATTTTAGGCCTTACATCGCTTGGTTTTTACCTCTAGATGTTGGGCTTTATCTCTAGATATTGGGCTTTACCCCTAGATGTTGGGTTTTACTTCTAGATGTTGGGTTTTTCCTCTAGATGTGGGATTCATATCTAGAGGTTGGGCTTCTCCTCTAGATGTGGGGCTTTATATCTAGATGTTGGGCTTTACCTCTAGATTTTGCGATTTACCTCTAGATGTTGGGCTTTATCTCTAGATATTGGGCTTTACCTCTAGATGTTGGGCTTTACATCTAGATGTCTGTCTTTAACTTTAGATGTTGGGCCTTAACATTGGATTTTGGAATTCACCTCTAGATGTTAGGCTTTACGTCTAGATTTTGGGCTTTACCTCTAGATGTTGAGCTTTGCTTCTAGATTTTGGGTTTTCCATCTGGATTTTTGGCTTCTCTCTAGAAGCTGGGCTTTACCTCCAGACGTTGGGCTTTACCTCTAGATGTTGGGGTTTACCTCTAGACATTGGGTTTTACCTCTGGATGGTGGGTTTTACCTCTAGATGGTGGGATTTACATGTAGATTGTGGGCTTTAAATCTAGATTTTGGGCTTTAACTTTTGATTTTGGGTTTTAAATCTAGATTTTTGGCTTTTCCTCTAGAAGTTGGTCATTACCTCTAGACATTGGGCTTTACCTCTAGATGTTGGTCTTTAAGTCTAGATATTGGACTTTACCTCTAGATGTAGGAGTTTACATCTAGATATTTTGCTTTACATTTAGATTTTGGAATTCACCTCTAGTTGTTAGGCTTTACCTCTAGATGCTGGTCTTTACCTCGAGATGTTGGGCTTTAGATCTAGAAGTTGGGCTTTACATCTAGATTTTGGTCTTTACCTCTAGGTATAGGGCTTTACCTCTAGAGGTTTGGCTTTAGATCTAGAAATTGGGATTACATCTAGATTTTCGGCTTTATCTCTAGATGTTGAGATTTACCTCTAGATTTTGGGCTTTGCATTGCTTCGTCTTTACCTCTAGATGTCCTGCTTTACCTCTAGATGTTTGTCTTTACCTCAAGATGTTGGGTTTTACATCTAGATTTTTGGCTTTACCTCTAGGTGTTGGGCTTTACATCTAGATGTTTGGCTTCCCCTCAATACATTCTGCTTTACCTCTAGATTTTGGGCCTTACATCACTTGGTTGTTACCTCTAGATGTTGGGCTTCATCTCTAGATATTGGGCTTTACCTCTAGATGTTGGGTTTTACTTCTAGATGTTGGTTTTTTCCTCTAGATCTTGGGATACACCTCTAGAGGTTTGGCTTCTCATCTAGACATTGGGCTTTATATCTAGATGTTGGGCTTTACCTCTAGATGTTGGGCTTTACCTCTAGATGTTGGGCTTTACATCTAGATGTTGGACTTTACCTCTAGAAATTGGGCTATACCTCTACATGTTGGGCTTTACCTCTAGATTTGGGGTTTTACATCTAGATATTTGCCTTTATCTCTAGATGTTCAGCTTTACCTCTAGATGTTGGGCTTTACCTCTAGATGTTGGGCTTTACCTCTAGATGTTGGGCTTTACCTCTAGATTTTCGGCTTTATCTCTAGATGATGCGCTTCAACTCTAGATATTGGGCTTTATCTCTAGAAGTTGGATTTTACATCTAGGTGTTTGGCTTTAACTGTAGGTGTCGGGCTTTAACACTAGATTTTGGAATTCACCTCTAGATGTTTGGCTTTACCTCTAGATGTTGGGCTTTACCTCTAGATCTTTGGCTTTAGATCTAGAAATTCGGCTTTACATCTCTAATTTGGGCTTTAGCTCTAGATGTTGGGGTTTACCTCCAGATTTTGGGTTTTGAAATTCAGATTTTTGGCTTTTCCTGAAGAAGTTGGGCTTTACCTCTAGAGGTTGGGCTTTACCCATAGATGTAGGGTTTTACGTCTAGATGTTTGCCTTTAGCTCTAGATGTTGGGCTTTATCTCTAGATGTTGGGATATACCTCTATATGTTTTGCTTCACCTCTAGATGTTGGGCTCTAACCTCTAGATGTTGGGCTTTTTATCTAGACTTTGGAATTTATCTCTAGAATTTGGGCTATACTTCTATATGTTGGGCTTTTCCTCCCGATTTTGGGTTTTATATCTAGATGTTTGGCTTCACCTCTAGAAGTTGGGCTTTACCTATAGACATTTGGCTTTCCGACTAGATGTTGAGCTTTACATCAGAAGTTTTGCTTTACCTCTAGATTTTGGGCTTTACCCCTAGATGTTGGGCTTTACATCTAGATTTTGGGATTTACCTCTAGATATTGGGCTTTACCTCTAGATTTTGGGGTTTAAATCTAAATTTTTGGCTTTACCTCTAGATGTTGGGCTTTACCTCTAGATGTTAGGCTTTACCTCCAGATGTTGGGATTTACAAATAGATGTTGGGCTTTATATCTAGACTTTGGGCTTTAAATCTAGATGTTGGGCTTTAACTCTAGATGTTGGGCTTTACATTGCTTTGGCTTTACCTCTGGATGTCCTTCTTTACCTCTAGATGTTTGTCATAACCTCCAGATGTTGGGCTTTATATCTAGACTTTGGGCTTTAAATCTAGACGTTGGGGTTTACCTCTAGATTTTGGGCTTTGCACTGCTTCGTCTTTACCTCTAGATGTCCTGCTTTACCTCTAGATGTTTGTCTTTACCTCAAGATTTTGGGTTATACATCTAGATTTTTGGCTTTACCTCTAGATGTTGGGCTTTACATCTAGATGTTTGGCTTTCCCTCAATACATTCTGCTTTACCTCTAGATGTTGGGCTTTAAATCTAGATTTTCTGCTTTACCTCTAGATTTTAGGCCTTACATCGCTTGGTTTTTACCTCTAGATGTTGGGCTTTATCTCTAGATATTGGGCTTTACCTCTAGATGTTGGGTTTTACTTCTAGATGTTGGGTTTTTCCTCTAGATGTGGGATTCATATCTAGAGGTTGGGCTTCTCCTCTAGATGTGGGGCTTTATATCTAGATGTTGGGCTTTACCTCTAGATTTTGCGATTTACCTCTAGATGTTGGGCTTTATCTCTAGATATTGGGCTTTACCTCTAGATGTTGGGCTTTACATCTAGATGTCTGTCTTTAACTTTAGATGTTGGGCCTTAACATTGGATTTTGGAATTCACCTCTAGATGTTAGGCTTTACGTCTAGATTTTGGGCTTTACCTCTACATGTTGAGCTTGACTTCTAGATTTTGGGTTTTCCATCTGATTTTTGGCTTCTCTCTAGAAGCTGGGCTGTACCTCCAGACGTTGGGCTTTACCTCTAGATGTTGGGGTTTACCTCTAGACATTGGGTTTTACCTCTGGATGGTGGGTTTTACCTCTAGATGGTGGGATTTACATGTAGATTGTGGGCTTTAAATCTAGATTTTGGGCTTTAACTTTTGATTTTGGGTTTTAAATCTAGATTTTTGGCTTTTCCTCTAGAAGTTGGTCATTACCTCTAGACGTAGGGCTTTACCTCTAGATGTTGGTCTTTAAGTCTAGATATTGGACTTTACTTCTAGATGTAGGGGTTTACATCTAGATATTTTGCTTTACATTTAGGTTTTGGGCTTCACCTCCAGATGTTGGGCTTTACATCTAGATGTTTGGCTTTCCCTCAATACATTCTGCTTTACCTCTAGATGTTGGGCTTTAAATCTAGATTTTCTGCTTTTCCTCTAGATTTTGGGCCTTACATGCCTTGTTTTTAACTCTAGATGTTGGGCTTTATCTCTAGATATTGGGCTTTACCCCTAGATGTTGGGTTTTACTTCTAGATGTTGGGTTTTTCCTCTAGATGTGGGATTCATATCTAGAGGTTGGGCTTCTCCTCTAGATGTGGGGCTTTATATCTAGATGTTGGGCCTTAACATTGGATTTTGGAATTCACCTCTAGATGTTAGGCTTTACGTCTAGATTTTGGGCTTCACCTCTAGATGTTGGGCTTAGATCTAGAAGTTGTGCTTTACATCTAGATTCTGGGCTTTACCTCTAGATGTTGAGCTTTGCTTCTAGATTTTGGGTTTTCCATCTGGATTTTTGGCTTCTCTCTAGAAGCTGGGCTTTACCTCCAGACGTTGGGCTTTACCTCTAGATGTTGGGGTTTACCTCTAGACATTGGGTTTTACCTCTGGATGGTGGGTTTTACCTCTAGATGGTGGGATTTACATGTAGATTGTGGGCTTTAAATCTAGATTTTGGGCTTTAACTTTTGATTTTGGGTTTTAAATCTAGATTTTTGGCTTTTCCTCTAGAAGTTGGTCATTACCTCTAGACATTGGGCTTTACCTCTAGATGTTGGTCTTTAAGTCTAGATATTGGACTTTACCTCTAGATGTAGGGGTTTACATCTAGATATTTTGCTTTACATTTAGATTTTGGAATTCACCTCTAGTTGTTAGGCTTTACCTCTAGATGCTGGTCTTTACCTCGAGATGTTGGGCTTTAGATCTAGAAGTTGGGCTTTACATCTAGATTTTGGTCTTTACCTCTAGATATTGGGCGTTACCTCTAGATGTTTGGCTTTAGATCTAGAAATTGGGATTACATCTAGATTTTCGGCTTTATCTCTAGATGTTGAGATTTACCTCTAGATTTTGGGCTTTGCATTGCTTCGTCTTTACCTCTAGATGTCCTGCTTTACCTCTAGATGTTTGTCTTTACCTCAAGATGTTGGGTTTTACATCTAGATTTTTGGCTTTACCTCTAGGTGTTGGGCTTTACATCTAGATGTTTGGCTTCCCCTCAATACATTCTGCTTTACCTCTAGATTTTGGGCCTTACATCACTTGGTTGTTACCTCTAGATGTTGGGCTTCATCTCTAGATATTGGGCTTTACCTCTAGATGTTGGGTTTTACTTCTAGATGTTGGTTTTTTCCTCTAGATCTTGGGATACACCTCTAGAGGTTTGGCTTCTCATCTAGACATTGGGCTTTATATCTAGATGTTGGGCTTTACCTCTAGATGTTGGGCTTTACCTCTAGATGTTGGGCTTTACATCTAGATGTTGGACTTTACCTCTAGAAATTGGGCTATACCTCTACATGTTGGGCTTTACCTCTAGATTTGGGGTTTTACATCTAGATATTTGCCTTTATCTCTAGATGTTCGGCTTTACCTCTAGATTTTGGGCTTTACCTCTAGATGTTGGGCTTTACCTCTAGATGTTGGGCTTTACCTCTAGATTTTCGGCTTTATCTCTAGATGATGCGCTTCAACTCTAGATATTGGGCTTTATCTCTAGAAGTTGGATTTTACATCTAGGTGTTTGGCTTTAACTGTAGGTGTCGGGCTTTAACACTAGATTTTGGAATTCACCTCTAGATGTTTGGCTTTACCTCTAGATGTTGGGCTTTACCTCTAGATCTTTGGCTTTAGATCTAGAAATTCGGCTTTACATCTCTAATTTGGGCTTTAGCTCTAGATGTTGGGGTTTACCTCCAGATTTTGGGTTTTGAAATTCAGATTTTTGGCTTTTCCTGAAGAAGTTGGGCTTTACCTCTAGAGGTTGGGCTTTACCCATAGATGTAGGGTTTTACGTCTAGATGTTTGCCTTTAGCTCTAGATGTTGGGCTTTATCTCTAGATGTTGGGATATACCTCTATATGTTTTGCTTCACCTCTAGATGTTGGGCTCTAACCTCTAGATGTTGGGCTTTTTATCTAGACTTTGGAATTTATCTCTAGAATTTGGGCTATACTTCTATATGTTGGGCTTTTCCTCCCGATTTTGGGTTTTATATCTAGATGTTTGGCTTCACCTCTAGAAGTTGGGCTTTACCTATAGACATTTGGCTTTCCGACTAGATGTTGAGCTTTACATCAGAAGTTTTGCTTTACCTCTAGATTTTGGGCTTTACCCCTAGATGTTGGGCTTTACATCTAGATTTTGGGATTTACCTCTAGATATTGGGCTTTACCTCTAGATTTTGGGGTTTAAATCTAAATTTTTGGCTTTACCTCTAGATGTTGGGCTTTACCTCTAGATGTTAGGCTTTACCTCCAGATGTTGGGATTTACAAATAGATGTTGGGCTTTATATCTAGACTTTGGGCTTTAAATCTAGATGTTGGGCTTTAACTCTAGATGTTGGGCTTTACATTGCTTTGGCTTTACCTCTGGATGTCCTTCTTTACCTCTAGATGTTTGTCATAACCTCCAGATGTTGGGCTTTATATCTAGACTTTGGGCTTTAAATCTAGACGTTGGGGTTTACCTCTAGATTTTGGGCTTTGCACTGCTTCGTCTTTACCTCTAGATGTCCTGCTTTACCTCTAGATGTTTGTCTTTACCTCAAGATTTTGAGTTATACATCTAGATTTTTGGCTTTACCTCTAGATGTTGGGCTTTACATCTAGATGTTTGGCTTTCCCTCAATACATTCTGCTTTACCTCTAGATGTTGGGCTTTAAATCTAGATTTTCTGCTTTACCTCTAGATTTTAGGCCTTACATGGCTTGGTTTTTACCTCTAGATGTTGGGCTTTATCTCTAGATATTGGGCTTTACCTCTAGATGTTGGGTTTTACTTCTAGATGTTGGGTTTTTCCTCTAGATGTGGGATTCATATCTAGAGGTTGGGCTTCTCCTCTAGATGTGGGGCTTTATATCTAGATGTTGGGCTTTACCTCTAGATTTTGCGATTTACCTCTAGATGTTGGGCTTTATCTCTAGATATTGGGCTTTACCTCTAGATGTTGGGCTTTACATCTAGATGTCTGTCTTTAACTTTAGATGTTGGGCCTTAACATTGGATTTTGGAATTCACCTCTAGATGTTAGGCTTTACGTCTAGATTTTGGGCTTTACCTCTAGATGTTGAGCTTGACTTCTAGATTTTGGGTTTTCCATCTGATTTTTGGCTTCTCTCTAGAAGCTGGGCTGTACCTCCAGACGTTGGGCTTTACCTCTAGATGTTGGGGTTTACCTCTAGACATTGGGTTTTACCTCTGGATGGTGGGTTTTACCTCTAGATGGTGGGATTTACATGTAGATTGTGGGCTTTAAATCTAGATTTTGGGCTTTAACTTTTGATTTTGGGTTTTAAATCTAGATTTTTGGCTTTTCCTCTAGAAGTTGGTCATTACATCTAGACGTAGGGCTTTACCTCTAGATGTTGGTCTTTAAGTCTAGATATTGGACTTTACTTCTAGATGTAGGGGTTTACATCTAGATGTTTTGCTTTACATTTAGGTTTTGGGCTTCACCTCCAGATGTTGGGCTTTACATCTAGATGTTTGGCTTTCCCTCAATACATTCTGCTTTACCTCTAGATGTTGGGCTTTAAATCTAGATTTTCTGCTTTACCTCTAGATTTTGGGCCTTACATGCCTTGTTTTTAACTCTAGATGTTGGGCTTTATCTCTAGATATTGGGCTTTACCCCTAGATGTTGGGTTTTACTTCTAGATGTTGGGTTTTTCCTCTAGATGTGGGATTCATATCTAGAGGTTGGGCTTCTCCTCTAGATGTGGGGCTTTATATCTAGATGTTGGGCCTTAACATTGGATTTTGGAATTCACCTCTAGATGTTAGGCTTTACGTCTAGATTTTGGGCTTCACCTCTAGATGTTGGGCTTAGATCTAGAAGTTGTGCTTTACATCTAGATTCTGGGCTTTACCTCTAGATGTTGAGCTTTGCTTCTAGATTTTGGGTTTTCCATCTGGATTTTTGGCTTCTCTCTAGAAGCTGGGCTTTACCTCCAGACGTTGGGCTTTACCTCTAGATGTTGGGGTTTACCTCTAGACATTGGGTTTTACCTCTGGATGGTGGGTTTTACCTCTAGATGGTGGGATTTACATGCAGATTGTGGGCTTTAAATCTAGATTTTGGGCTTTAACTTTTGATTTTGGGTTTTAAATCTAGATTTTTGGCTTTTCCTCTAGAAGTTGGTCATTACCTCTAGACATTGGGCTTTACCTCTAGATGTTGGTCTTTAAGTCTAGATATTGGACTTTACCTCTAGATGTAGGGGTTTACATCTAGATATTTTGCTTTACATTTAGATTTTGGAATTCACCTCTAGTTGTTAGGCTTTACCTCTAGATGCTGGTCTTTACCTCGAGATGTTGGGCTTTAGATCTAGAAGTTGGGCTTTACATCTAGATTTTGGTCTTTACCTCTAGATATTGGGCGTTACCTCTAGATGTTTGGCTTTAGATCTAGAAATTGGGATTACATCTAGATTTTCGGCTTTATCTCTAGATGTTGAGATTTACCTCTAGATTTTGGGCTTTGCATTGCTTCGTCTTTACCTCTAGATGTCCTGCTTTACCTCTAGATGTTTGTCTTTACCTCAAGATGTTGGGTTTTACATCTAGATTTTTGGCTTTACCTCTAGGTGTTGGGCTTTACATCTGGATGTTTGGCTTCCCCTCAATACATTCTGCTTTACCTCTAGATTTTGGGCCTTACATCACTTGGTTGTTACCTCTAGATGTTTGGCTTCATCTCTAGATATTGGGCTTTACCTCTAGATGTTGGGTTTTACTTCTAGATGTTGGTTTTTTCCTCTAGATCTTGGGATACACCTCTAGAGGTTTGGCTTCTCATCTAGACATTGGGCTTTATATCTAGATGTTGGGCTTTACCTCTAGATGTTGGGCTTTACCTCTAGATGTTGGGCTTTACATCTAGATGTTGGACTTTACCTCTAGAAATTGGGCTATACCTCTACATGTTGGGCTTTACCTCTAGATTTGGGGTTTTACATCTAGATATTTGCCTTTATCTCTAGATGTTCGGCTTTACCTCTAGATGTTCGGCTTTACCTCTAGATTTTGGGCTTTACCTCTAGATGTTGGGCTTTACCTCTAGATGTTGGGCTTTACCTCTAGATTTTCGGCTTTATCTCTAGATGATGCGCTTCAACTCTAGATATTGGGCTTTATCTCTAGAAGTTGGATTTTACATCTAGGTGTTTGGCTTTAACTGTAGGTGTCGGGCTTTAACACTAGATTTTGGAATTCACCTCTAGATGTTTGGCTTTACCTCTAGATGTTGGGCTTTACCTCTAGATCTTTGGCTTTAGATCTAGAAATTCGGCTTTACATCTCTAATTTGGGCTTTAGCTCTAGATGTTGGGGTTTACCTCCAGATTTTGGGTTTTGAAATTCAGATTTTTGGCTTTTCCTGAAGAAGTTGGGCTTTACCTCTAGAGGTTGGGCTTTACCCATAGATGTAGGGTTTTACGTCTAGATGTTTGCCTTTAGCTCTAGATGTTGGGCTTTATCTCTAGATGTTGGGATATACCTCTATATGTTTTGCTTCACCTCTAGATGTTGGGCTCTAACCTCTAGATGTTGGGCTTTTTATCTAGACTTTGGAATTTATCTCTAGAATTTGGGCTATACTTCTATATGTTGGGCTTTTCCTCCCGATTTTGGGTTTTATATCTAGATGTTTGGCTTCACCTCTAGAAGTTGGGCTTTACCTATAGACATTTGGCTTTCCGACTAGATGTTGAGCTTTACATCAGAAGTTTTGCTTTACCTCTAGATTTTGGGCTTTACCCCTAGATGTTGGGCTTTACATCTAGATTTTGGGATTTACCTCTAGATATTGGGCTTTACCTCTAGATTTTGGGGTTTAAATCTAAATTTTTGGCTTTACCTCTAGATGTTGGGCTTTACCTCTAGATGTTAGGCTTTACCTCCAGATGTTGGGATTTACAAATAGATGTTGGGCTTTATATCTAGACTTTGGGCTTTAAATCTAGACGTTGGGCTTTAACTCTAGATGTTGGGCTTTACATTGCTTTGGCTTTACCTCTGGATGTCCTTCTTTACCTCTAGATGTTTGTCATAACCTCCAGATGTTGGGCTTTATATCTAGACTTTGGGCTTTAAATCTAGACGTTGGGGTTTACCTCTAGATTTTGGGCTTTGCACTGCTTCGTCTTTACCTCTAGATGTCCTGCTTTACCTCTAGATGTTTGTCTTTACCTCAAGATTTTGGGTTATACATCTAGATTTTTGGCTTTACCTCTAGATGTTGGGCTTTACATCTAGATGTTTGGCTTTCCCTCAATACATTCTGCTTTACCTCTAGATGTTGGGCTTTAAATCTAGATTTTCTGCTTTACCTCTAGATTTTAGGCCTTACATGGCTTGGTTTTTACCTCTAGATGTTGGGCTTTATCTCTAGATATTGGGCTTTACCTCTAGATGTTGGGTTTTACTTCTAGATGTTGGGTTTTTCCTCTAGATGTGGGATTCATATCTAGAGGTTGGGCTTCTCCTCTAGATGTGGGGCTTTATATCTAGATGTTGGGCTTTACCACTAGATTTTGCGATTTACCACTAGATGTTGGGCTTTATCTCTAGATATTGGGCTTTACCTCTAGATGTTGGGCTTTACATCTAGATGTCTGTCTTTAACTTTAGATGTTGGGCCTTAACATTGGATTTTGGAATTCACCTCTAGATGTTAGGCTTTATGTCTAGATTTTGGGCTTTACCTCTAGATGTTGAGCTTGACTTCTAGATTTTGGGTTTTCCATCTGATTTTTGGCTTCTCTCTAGAAGCTGGGCTGTACCTCCAGACGTTGGGCTTTACCTCTAGATGTTGGGGTTTACCTCTAGACATTGGTTTTTACCTCTGGATGGTGGGTTTTACCTCTAGATGGTGGGATTTACATGTAGATTGTGGGCTTTAAATCTAGATTTTGGGCTTTAACTTTTGATTTTGGGTTTTAAATCTAGATTTTTGGCTTTTCCTCTAGAAGTTGGTCATTACCTCTAGACGTAGGGCTTTACCTCTAGATGTTGGTCTTTAAGTCTAGATATTGGACTTTACCTCTAGATGTAGGGGTTTACATCTAGATGTTTTGCTTTACATTTAGGTTTTGGGCTTCACCTCCAGATGTTGGGCTTTACATCTAGATGTTTGGCTTTCCCTCAATACATTCTGCTTTACCTCTAGATGTTGGGCTTTAAATCTAGATTTTCTGCTTTACCTCTAGTTTTTGGGCCTTACATCCCTTGTTTTTAACTCTAGATGTTGGGCTTTATCTCTAGATATTGGGCTTTACCCCTAGATGTTGGGTTTTACTTCTAGATGTTGGGTTTTTCCTCTAGATGTGGGATTCATATCTAGAGGTTGGGCTTCTCCTCTAGATGTGGGGCTTTATATCTAGATGTTGGGCTTTACCTCTAGATTTTGCGATTTACCTCTAGATGTTGGGCTTTATCTCTAGATATTGGGCTTTACCTCTAGATGTTGGGCTTTACATCTAGATGTCTGTCTTTAACTTTAGATGTTGGGCCTTAACATTGGATTTTGGAATTCACCTCTAGATGTTAGGCTTTACGTCTAGATTTTGGGCTTTACCTCTAGATGTTGAGCTTGACTTCTAGATTTTGGGTTTTCCATCTGATTTTTGGCTTCTCTCTAGAAGCTGGGCTGTACCTCCAGACGTTGGGCTTTACCTCTAGATGTTGGGGTTTACCTCTAGACATTGGGTTTTACCTCTGGATGGTGGGTTTTACCTCTAGATGGTGGGATTTACATGTAGATTGTGGGCTTTAAATCTAGATTTTGGGCTTTAACTTTTGATTTTGGGTTTTAAATCTAGATTTTTGGCTTTTCCTCTAGAAGTTGGTCGTTACCTCTAGACGTAGGGCTTTACCTCTAGATGTTGGTCTTTAAGTCTAGATATTGGACTTTACTTCTAGATGTAGGGGTTTACATCTAGATGTTTTGCTTTACATTTAGGTTTTGGGCTTCACCTCCAGATGTTGGGCTTTACATCTAGATGTTTGGCTTTCCCTCAATACATTCTGCTTTACCTCTAGATGTTGGGCTTTAAATCTAGATTTTCTGCTTTACCTCTAGATTTTGGGCCTTACATGCCTTGTTTTTAACTCTAGATGTTGGGCTTTATCTCTAGATATTGGGCTTTACCCCTAGATGTTGGGTTTTACTTCTAGATGTTGGGTTTTTCCTCTAGATGTGGGATTCATATCTAGAGGTTGGGCTTCTCCTCTAGATGTGGGGCTTTATATCTAGATGTTGGGCCTTAACATTGGATTTTGGAATTCACCTCTAGATGTTAGGCTTTACGTCTAGATTTTGGGCTTCACCTCTAGATGTTGGGCTTAGATCTAGAAGTTGTGCTTTACATCTAGATTCTGGGCTTTACCTCTAGATGTTGAGCTTTGCTTCTAGATTTTGGGTTTTCCATCTGGATTTTTGGCTTCTCTCTAGAAGCTGGGCTTTACCTCCAGACGTTGGGCTTTACCTCTAGATGTTGGGGTTTACCTCTAGACATTGGGTTTTACCTCTGGATGGTGGGTTTTACCTCTAGATGGTGGGATTTACATGTAGATTGTGGGCTTTAAATCTAGATTTTGGGCTTTAACTTTTGATTTTGGGTTTTAAATCTAGATTTTTGGCTTTTCCTCTAGAAGTTGGTCATTACCTCTAGACGTAGGGCTTTACCTCTAGATGTTGGTCTTTAAGTCTAGATATTGGACTTTACCTCTAGATGTAGGGGTTTACATCTAGATATTTTGCTTTACATTTAGATTTTGGAATTCACCTCTAGTTGTTAGGCTTTACCTCTAGATGCTGGTCTTTACCTCGAGATGTTGGGCTTTAGATCTAGAAGTTGGGCTTTACATCTAGATTTTGGTCTTTACCTCTAGATATTGGGCGTTACCTCTAGATGTTTGGCTTTAGATCTAGAAATTGGGATTACATCTAGATTTTCGGCTTTATCTCTAGATGTTGAGATTTACCTCTAGATTTTGGGCTTTGCATTGCTTCGTCTTTACCTCTAGATGTCCTGCTTTACCTCTAGATGTTTGTCTTTACCTCAAGATGTTGGGTTTTACATCTAGATTTTTGGCTTTACCTCTAGGTGTTGGGCTTTACATCTGGATGTTTGGCTTCCCCTCAATACATTCTGCTTTACCTCTAGATTTTGGGCCTTACATCACTTGGTTGTTACCTCTAGATGTTTGGCTTCATCTCTAGATGTTGGGCTTTACCTCTAGATGTTGGGCTTTACCTCTAGATGTTGGGCTTTACATCTAGATGTTGGACTTTACCTCTAGAAATTGGGCTATACCTCTACATGTTGGGCTTTACCTCTAGATTTGGGGTTTTACATCTAGATATTTGCCTTTATCTCTAGATGTTCGGCTTTACCTCTAGATTTTGGGCTTTACCTCTAGATGTTGGGCTTTACCTCTAGATGTTGGGCTTTACCTCTAGATTTTCGGCTTTATCTCTAGATGATGCGCTTCAACTCTAGATATTGGGCTTTATCTCTAGAAGTTGGATTTTACATCTAGGTGTTTGGCTTTAACTGTAGGTGTCGGGCTTTAACACTAGATTTTGGAATTCACCTCTAGATGTTTGGCTTTACCTCTAGATGTTGGGCTTTACCTCTAGATCTTTGGCTTTAGATCTAGAAATTCGGCTTTACATCTCTAATTTGGGCTTTAGCTCTAGATGTTGGGGTTTACCTCCAGATTTTGGGTTTTGAAATTCAGATTTTTGGCTTTTCCTGAAGAAGTTGGGCTTTACCTCTAGAGGTTGGGCTTTACCCATAGATGTAGGGTTTTACGTCTAGATGTTTGCCTTTAGCTCTAGATGTTGGGCTTTATCTCTAGATGTTGGGATATACCTCTATATGTTTTGCTTCACCTCTAGATGTTGGGCTCTAACCTCTAGATGTTGGGCTTTTTATCTAGACTTTGGAATTTATCTCTAGAATTTGGGCTATACTTCTATATGTTGGGCTTTTCCTCCCGATTTTGGGTTTTATATCTAGATGTTTGGCTTCACCTCTAGAAGTTGGGCTTTACCTATAGACATTTGGCTTTCCGACTAGATGTTGAGCTTTACATCAGAAGTTTTGCTTTACCTCTAGATTTTGGGATTTACCTCTAGATATTGGGCTTTACCTCTAGATTTTGGGGTTTAAATCTAAATTTTTGGCTTTACCTCTAGATGTTGGGCTTTACCTCTAGATGTTAGGCTTTACCTCCAGATGTTGGGATTTACAAATAGATGTTGGGCTTTATATCTAGACTTTGGGCTTTAAATCTAGACGTTGGGCTTTAACTCTAGATGTTGGGCTTTACATTGCTTTGGCTTTACCTCTGGATGTCCTTCTTTACCTCTAGATGTTTGTCATAACCTCCAGATGTTGGGCTTTATATCTAGACTTTGGGCTTTAAATCTAGACGTTGGGGTTTACCTCTAGATTTTGGGCTTTGCACTGCTTCGTCTTTACCTCTAGATGTCCTGCTTTACCTCTAGATGTTTGTCTTTACCTCAAGATTTTGGGTTATACATCTAGATTTTTGGCTTTACCTCTAGATGTTGGGCTTTACATCTAGATGTTTGGCTTTCCCTCAATACATTCTGCTTTACCTCTAGATGTTGGGCTTTAAATCTAGATTTTCTGCTTTACCTCTAGATTTTAGGCCTTACATGGCTTGGTTTTTACCTCTAGATGTTGGGCTTTATCTCTAGATATTGGGCTTTACCTCTAGATGTTGGGTTTTACTTCTAGATGTTGGGTTTTTCCTCTAGATGTGGGATTCATATCTAGAGGTTGGGCTTCTCCTCTAGATGTGGGGCTTTATATCTAGATGTTGGGCTTTACCTCTAGATTTTGCGATTTACCTCTAGATGTTGGGCTTTATCTCTAGATATTGGGCTTTACCTCTAGATGTTGGGCTTTACATCTAGATGTCTGTCTTTAACTTTAGATGTTGGGCCTTAACATTGGATTTTGGAATTCACCTCTAGATGTTAGGCTTTATGTCTAGATTTTGGGCTTTACCTCTAGATGTTGAGCTTGACTTCTAGATTTTGGGTTTTCCATCTGATTTTTGGCTTCTCTCTAGAAGCTGGGCTGTACCTCCAGACGTTGGGCTTTACCTCTAGATGTTGGGGTTTACCTCTAGACATTGGTTTTTACCTCTGGATGGTGGGTTTTACCTCTAGATGGTGGGATTTACATGTAGATTGTGGGCTTTAAATCTAGATTTTGGGCTTTAACTTTTGATTTTGGGTTTTAAATCTAGATTTTTGGCTTTTCCTCTAGAAGTTGGTCATTACCTCTAGACGTAGGGCTTTACCTCTAGATGTTGGTCTTTAAGTCTAGATATTGGACTTTACCTCTAGATGTAGGGGTTTACATCTAGATGTTTTGCTTTACATTTAGGTTTTGGGCTTCACCTCCAGATGTTGGGCTTTACATCTAGATGTTTGGCTTTCCCTCAATACATTCTGCTTTACCTCTAGATGTTGGGCTTTAAATCTAGATTTTCTGCTTTACCTCTAGTTTTTGGGCCTTACATCCCTTGTTTTTAACTCTAGATGTTGGGCTTTATCTCTAGATATTGGGCTTTACCCCTAGATGTTGGGTTTTACTTCTAGATGTTGGGTTTTTCCTCTAGATGTGGGATTCATATCTAGAGGTTGGGCTTCTCCTCTAGATGTGGGGCTTTATATCTAGATGTTGGGCCTTAACATTGGATTTTGGAATTCACCTCTAGATGGTGGGTTTTACCTCTAGGTGGTGGGATTTACACGTAGATTGTGGGCTTTAAATCTACATTTTGGGCTTTAACTTTTGATTTTGGGTTTTAAATCTAGATTTTTGGCTTTTCCTCCAGAAGTTGGTCATTACCTCTAGACGTAGGGCTTTACCTCTAGATGTTGGTCTTTAAGTCTAGATATTGGATTTTACCTCTAGATGTAGGGGTTTACATCTAGATGTTTTGCTTTACATTTAGATTTTGGGCTTCACCTCTAGATGTTGGGCTTTACATCTAGATGTTTGGCTTTCCCTCAATACATTCTGCTTTACCTCTAGATGTTGGGCTTTAAATCTAGATTTTCTGCTTTACCTCTAGATTTTGGGCCTTACATGCCTTGTTTTTAACTCTAGATGTTGGGCTTTATCTCTAGATATTGGGCTTTACCCCTAGATGTTGGGTTTTACTTCTAGATGTTGGGTTTTTCCTCTAGATGTGGGATTCATATCTAGAGGTTGGGCTTCTCCTCTAGATGTGGGGCTTTATATCTAGATGTTGGGCCTTAACATTGGATTTTGGAATTCACCTCTAGATGTTAGGCTTTACGTCTAGATTTTGGGCTTCACCTCTAGATGTTGGGCTTAGATCTAGAAGTTGTGCTTTACATCTAGATTCTGGGCTTTACCTCTAGATGTTGAGCTTTGCTTCTAGATTTTGGGTTTTCCGTCTGGATTTTTGGCTTCTCTCTAGAAGCTGGGCTTTACCTCCAGACGTTGGGCTTTACCTCTAGATGTTGGGGTTTACCTCTAGATGTGGGATTCATATCTAGAGGTTGGGCTTCTCCTCTAGATGTGGGGCTTTATATCTAGATGTTGGGCCTTAACATTGGATTTTGGAATTCACCTCTAGATGTTAGGCTTTACGTCTAGATTTTGGGCTTCACCTCTAGATGTTGGGCTTAGATCTAGAAGTTGTGCTTTACATCTAGATTCTGGGCTTTACCTCTAGATGTTGAGCTTTGCTTCTAGATTTTGGGTTTTCCGTCTGGATTTTTGGCTTCTCTCTAGAAGCTGGGCTTTACCTCCAGACGTTGGGCTTTACCTCTAGATGTTGGGGTTTACCTCTAGACATTGGGTTTTACCTCTGGATGGTGGGTTTTACCTCTAGATTGTGGGATTTACATGTAGATAGTGGGCTTTAAATCTAGATTTTGGGCTTTAACTTTTGATTTTGGGTTTTAATTCTAGATTTTTGGCTTTTCCTCTAGAAGTTGGTCATTACCTCTAGACATTGGGCTTTACCTCTAGATGTCGGTCTTTAAGTCTAGATATTGGACTTTACCTCTAGATGTAGGGGTTTACATCTAGATATTTTGCTTTACATTTAGATTTTGGAATTCACCTCTAGTTGTTAGGCTTTACCTCTAGATGCTGGTCTTTACCTCGAGATGTTGGGCTTTAGATCTAGAAGTTGGGCTTTACATCTAGAAATTGGGATTACATCTAGATTTTCGGCTTTATCTCTAGATGTTGAGATTTACCTCTAGATTTTGGGCTTTGCATTGCTTCGTCTTTACCTCTAGATGTCCTGCTTTACCTCTAGATGTTTGTCTTTACCTCAAGATGTTGGGTTTTACATCTAGATTTTTGGCTTTACCTCTAGGTGTCGGGCTTTACATCTAGATGTTTGGCTTCCCCTCAATACATTCTGCTTTACCTCTAGATTTTGGGCCTTACATCACTTGGTTGTTACCTCTAGATGTTGGGCTTCATCTCTAGATATTGGGCTTTACCTCTAGATGTTGGGTTTTACTTCTAGATGTTGGTTTTTTCCTCTAGATCTTGGGATACACCTCTAGAGGTTTGGCTTCTCATCTAGACATTGGGCTTTATATCTAGATGTTGGGCTTTACCTCTAGATGTTGGGCTTTACATCTAGATGTTGGACTTTACCTCTAGAAATTGGGCTATACCTCTACATGTTGGGCTTTACCTCTAGATTTGGGGTTTTACATCTAGATATTTGCCTTTATCTCTAGATGTTCGGCTTTACCTCTAGATGTTGGGCTTTACCTCTAGATGTTGGGCTTTACCTCTAGATTTTCGGCTTTATCTCTAGATGATGCGCTTCAACTCTAGATATTGGGCTTTATCTCTAGAAGTTGGATTTTACATCTAGGTGTTTGGCTTTAACTGTAGGTGTCGGGCTTTAACACTAGATTTTGGAATTCACCTCTAGATGTTTGGCTTTACCTCTAGATGTTGGGCTTTACCTCTAGATCTTTGGCTTTAGATCTAGAAATTCGGCTTTACATCTCTAATTTGGGCTTTAGCTCTAGATGTTGGGGTTTACCTCCAGATTTTGGGTTTTGAAATTCAGATTTTTGGCTTTTCCTGAAGAAGTTGGGCTTTACCTCTAGAGGTTGGGCTTTACCCATAGATGTAGGGTTTTACGTCTAGATGTTTGCCTTTAGCTCTAGATGTTGGGCTTTATCTCTAGATGTTGGGATATACCTCTATATGTTTTGCTTCACCTCTAGATGTTGGGCTCTAACCTCTAGATGTTGGGCTTTTTATCTAGACTTTGGAATTTATCTCTAGAATTTGGGCTATACTTCTATATGTTGGGCTTTTCCTCCCGATTTTGGGTTTTATATCTAGATGTTTGGCTTCACCTCTAGAAGTTGGGCTTTACCTATAGACATTTGGCTTTCCGACTAGATGTTGAGCTTTACATCAGAAGTTTTGCTTTACCTCTAGATTTTGGGCTTTACCCCTAGATGTTGGGCTTTACATCTAGATTTTGGGATTTACCTCTAGATATTGGGCTTTACCTCTAGATTTTGGGGTTTAAATCTAAATTTTTGGCTTTACCTCTAGATGTTGGGCTTTACCTCTAGATGTTAGGCTTTACCTCCAGATGTTGGGATTTACAAATAGATGTTGGGCTTTATATCTAGACTTTGGGCTTTAAATCTAGATGTTGGGCTTTAACTCTAGATGTTGGGCTTTACATTGCTTTGGCTTTACCTCTGGATGTCCTTCTTTACCTCTAGATGTTTGTCATAACCTCCAGATGTTGGGCTTTATATCTAGACTTTGGGCTTTAAATCTAGACGTTGGGGTTTACCTCTAGATTTTGGGCTTTGCACTGCTTCGTCTTTACCTCTAGATGTCCTGCTTTACCTCTAGATGTTTGTCTTTACCTCAAGATTTTGGGTTATACATCTAGATTTTTGGCTTTACCTCTAGATGTTGGGCTTTACATCTAGATGTTTGGCTTTCCCTCAATACATTCTGCTTTACCTCTAGATGTTGGGCTTTAAATCTAGATTTTCTGCTTTACCTCTAGATTTTAGGCCTTACATGGCTTGGTTTTTACCTCTAGATGTTGGGCTTTATCTCTAGATATTGGGCTTTACCTCTAGATGTTGGGTTTTACTTCTAGATGTTGGGTTTTTCCTCTAGATGTGGGATTCATATCTAGAGGTTGGGCTTCTCCTCTAGATGTGGGGCTTTATATCTAGATGTTGGGCTTTACCTCTAGATTTTGCGATTTACCTCTAGATGTTGGGCTTTATCTCTAGATATTGGGCTTTACCTCTAGATGTTGGGCTTTACATCTAGATGTCTGTCTTTAACTTTAGATGTTGGGCCTTAACATTGGATTTTGGAATTCACCTCTAGATGTTAGGCTTTACGTCTAGATTTTGGGCTTTACCTCTAGATGTTGAGCTTGACTTCTAGATTTTGGGTTTTCCATCTGATTTTTGGCTTCTCTCTAGAAGCTGGGCTGTACCTCCAGACGTTGGGCTTTACCTCTAGATGTTGGGGTTTACCTCTAGACATTGGGTTTTACCTCTGGATGGTGGGTTTTACCTCTAGATGGTGGGATTTACACGTAGATTGTGGGCTTTAAATCTAGATTTTGGGCTTTAACTTTTGATTTTGGGTTTTAAATCTAGATTTTTGGCTTTTCCTCTAGAAGTTGGTCATTACCTCTAGACGTAGGGCTTTACCTCTAGATGTTGGTCTTTAAGTCTAGATATTGGACTTTACCTCTAGATGTAGGGGTTTACATCTAGATGTTTTGCTTTACATTTAGGTTTTGGGCTTCACCTCCAGATGTTGGGCTTTACATCTAGATGTTTGGCTTTCCCTCAATACATTCTGCTTTACCTCTAGAGGTTGGGCTTTAAATCTAGATTTTCTGCTTTATCTCTAGTTTTTGGGCCTTACATGCCTTGTTTTTAACTCTAGATCTTGGGCTTTATCTCTAGATATTGGGCTTTACCCCTAGATGTTGGGTTTTACTTCTAGATGTTGGGTTTTTCCTCTAGATGTGGGATTCATATCTAGAGGTTGGGCTTCTCCTCTAGATGTGGGGCTTTATATCTAGATGTTGGGCTTTACCTCTAGATTTTGCGATTTACCTCTAGATGTTGGGCTTTATCTCTAGATATTGGGCTTTACCTCTAGATGTTGGGCTTTACATCTAGATGTCTGTCTTTAACTTTAGATGTTGGGCCTTAACATTGGATTTTGGAATTCACCTCTAGATGTTAGGCTTTACGTCTAGATTTTGGGCTTTACCTCTAGATGTTGAGCTTTGCTTCTAGATTTTGGGTTTTCCATCTGGATTTTTGGCTTCTCTCTAGAAGCTGGGCTTTACCTCCAGACGTTGGGCTTTACCTCTAGATGTTGGGGTTTACCTCTAGACATTGGGTTTTACCTCTGGATGGTGGGTTTTACCTCTAGATGGTGGGATTTACATGTAGATTGTGGGCTTTAAATCTAGATTTTGGGCTTTAACTTTTGATTTTGGGTTTTAATTCTAGATTTTTGGCTTTTCCTCTAGAAGTTGGTCATTACCTCTAGACATTGGGCTTTACCTCTAGATGTTGGTTATTAAGTCTAGATATTGGACTTTACCTCTAGATGTAGGGGTTTACATCTAGATATTTTGCTTTACATTTAGATTTTGGAATTCACCTCTAGTTGTTAGGCTTTACCTCTAGATGCTGGTCTTTACCTCGAGATGTTGGGCTTTAGATCTAGAAGTTGGGCTTTACATCTAGATTTTGGTCTTTACCTCTAGATATTGGGCTTTACCTCTAGATGTTTGGCTTTAGATCTAGAAATTGGGATTACATCTAGATTTTCGGCTTTATCTCTAGATGTTGAGATTTACCTCTAGATTTTGGGCTTTGCATTGCTTCGTCTTTACCTCTAGATGTCCTGCTTTACCTCTAGATGTTTGTCTTTACCTCAAGATGTTGGGTTTTACATCTAGATTTTTGGCTTTACCTCTAGGTGTTGGGCTTTACATCTAGATGTTTGGCTTCCCCTCAATACATTCTGCTTTACCTCTAGATTTTGGGCCTTACATCACTTGGTTGTTACCTCTAGATGTTGGGCTTCATCTCTAGATATTGGGCTTTACCTCTAGATGTTGGGTTTTATTTCTAGATGTTGGTTTTTTCCTCTAGATCTTGGGATACACCTCTAGAGGTTTGGCTTCTCATCTAGACATTGGGCTTTATATCTAGATGTTGGGCTTTACCTCTAGATGTTGGGCTTTACCTCTAGATGTTGGGCTTTACATCTAGATGTTGGACTTTACCTCTAGAAATTGGGCTATACCTCTACATGTTGGGCTTTACCTCTAGATTTGGGGTTTTACATCTAGATATTTGCCTTTATCTCTAGATGTTCGGCTTTACCTCTAGATGTTGGGCTTTACCTCTAGATGTTGGGCTTTACCTCTAGATGTTGAGCTTTACCTCTAGATTTTCGGCTTTATCTCTAGATGATGCGCTTCAACTCTAGATATTGGGCTTTATCTCTAGAAGTTGGATTTTACATCTAGGTGTTTGGCTTTAACTGTAGGTGTCGGGCTTTAACACTAGATTTTGGAATTCACCTCTAGATGTTTGGCTTTACCTCTAGATGTTGGGCTTTACCTCTAGATCTTTGGCTTTAGATCTAGAAATTCGGCTTTACATCTCTAATTTGGGCTTTAGCTCTAGATGTTGGGGTTTACCTCCAGATTTTGGGTTTTGAAATTCAGATTTTTGGCTTTTCCTGAAGAAGTTGGGCTTTACCTCTAGAGGTTGGGCTTTACCCATAGATGTAGGGTTTTACGTCTAGATGTTTGCCTTTAGCTCTAGATGTTGGGCTTTATCTCTAGATGTTGGGATATACCTCTATATGTTTTGCTTCACCTCTAGATGTTGGGCTCTAACCTCTAGATGTTGGGCTTTTTATCTAGACTTTGGAATTTATCTCTAGAATTTGGGCTATACTTCTATATGTTGGGCTTTTCCTCCCGATTTTGGGTTTTATATCTAGATGTTTGGCTTCACCTCTAGAAGTTGGGCTTTACCTATAGACGTTTGGCTTTCCGACTAGATGTTGAGCTTTACATCAGAAGTTTTGCTTTACCTCTAGATTTTGGGCTTTACCCCTAGATGTTGGGCTTTACATCTAGATTTTGGGATTTACTTCTAGATATTGGGCTTTACCTCTAGATTTTGGGGTTTAAATCTAAATTTTTGGCTTTACCTCTAGATGTTGGGCTTTACCTCTAGATGTTAGGCTTTACCTCCAGATGTTGGGATTTACAAATAGATGTTGGGCTTTATATCTAGACTTTGGGCTTTAAATCTAGATGTTGGGCTTTAACTCTAGATGTTGGGCTTTACATTGCTTTGGCTTTACCTCTGGATGTCCTTCTTTACCTCTAGATGTTTGTCATAACCTCCAGATGTTGGGCTTTATATCTAGACTTTGGGCTTTAAATCTAGACGTTGGGGTTTACCTCTAGATTTTGGGCTTTGCACTGCTTCGTCTTTACCTCTAGATGTCCTGCTTTACCTCTAGATGTTTGTCTTTACCTCAAGATTTTGGGTTATACATCTAGATTTTTGGCTTTACCTCTAGATGTTGGGCTTTACATCTAGATGTTTGGCTTTCCCTCAATACATTCTGCTTTACCTCTAGATGTTGGGCTTTAAATCTAGATTTTCTGCTTTACCTCTAGATTTTAGGCCTTACATGGCTTGGTTTTTACCTCTAGATGTTGGGCTTTATCTCTAGATATTGGGCTTTACCTCTAGATGTTGGGTTTTACTTCTAGATGTTGGGTTTTTCCTCTAGATGTGGGATTCATATCTAGAGGTTGGGCTTCTCCTCTAGATGTGGGGCTTTATATCTAGATGTTGGGCTTTACCTCTAGATTTTGCGATTTACCTCTAGATGTTGGGCTTTATCTCTAGATATTGGGCTTTACCTCTAGATGTTGGGCTTTACATCTAGATGTCTGTCTTTAACTTTAGATGTTGGGCCTTAACATTGGATTTTGGAATTCACCTCTAGATGTTAGGCTTTACGTCTAGATTTTGGGCTTTACCTCTAGATGTTGAGCTTGACTTCTAGATTTTGGGTTTTCCATCTGGATTTTTGGCTTCTCTCTAGAAGCTGGGCTGTACCTCCAGACGTTGGGCTTTACCTCTTGATGTTGGGGTTTACCTCTAGACATTGGTTTTTACCTCTGGATGGTGGGTTTTACCTCTAGATGGTGGGATTTACACGTAGATTGTGGGCTTTAAATCTAGATTTTGGGCTTTAACTTTTGATTTTGGGTTTTAAATCTAGATTTTTGGTTTTTCCTCTAGAAGTTGGTCATTACCTCTAGACGTAGGGCTTTACCTCTAGATGTTGGTCTTTAAGTCTAGATATTGGACTTTACCTCTAGATGTAGGGGTTTACATCTAGATGTTTTGCTTTACATTTAGGTTTTGGGCTTCACCTCCAGATGTTGGGCTTTACATCTAGATGTTTGGCTTTCCCTCAATACATTCTGCTTTACCTCTAGAGGTTGGGCTTTAAATCTAGATTTTCTGCTTTATCTCTAGTTTTTGGGCCTTACATGCCTTGTTTTTAACTCTAGATCTTGGGCTTTATCTCTAGATATTGGGCTTTACCCCTAGATGTTGGGTTTTACTTCTAGATGTTGGGTTTTTCCTCTAGATGTGGGATTCATATCTAGAGGTTGGTCTTCTCCTCTAGATGTGGGGCTTTATATCTAGATGTTGGGCTTTACCTCTAGATTTTGCGATTTACCTCTAGATGTTGGGCTTTATCTCTAGATATTGGGCTTTACCTCTAGATGTTGGGCTTTACATCTAGATGTCTGTCTTTAACTTTAGATGTTGGGCCTTAACATTGGATTTTGGAATTCACCTCTAGATGTTAGGCTTTACGTCTAGATTTTGGGCTTTACCTCTAGATGTTGAGCTTTGCTTCTAGATTTTGGGTTTTCCATCTGGATTTTTGGCTTCTCTCTAGAAGCTGGGCTTTACCTCCAGACGTTGGGCTTTACCTCTAGATGTTGGGGTTTACCTCTAGACATTGGGTTTTACCTCTGGATGGTGGGTTTTACCTCTAGATGGTGGGATTTACATGTAGATTGTGGGCTTTAAATCTAGATTTTGGGCTTTAACTTTTGATTTTGGGTTTTAATTCTAGATTTTTGGCTTTTCCTCTAGAAGTTGGTCATTACCTCTAGACATTGGGCTTTACCTCTAGATGTTGGTCTTTAAGTCTAGATATTGGACTTTACCTCTAGATGTAGGGGTTTACATCTAGATATTTTGCTTTACATTTAGATTTTGGAATTCACCTCTAGTTGTTAGGCTTTACCTCTAGATGCTGGTCTTTACCTCGAGATGTTGGGCTTTAGATCTAGAAGTTGGGCTTTACATCTAGATTTTGGTCTTTACCTCTAGATATTGGGCTTTACCTCTAGATGTTTGGCTTTAGATCTAGAAATTGGGATTACATCTAGATTTTCGGCTTTATCTCTAGATGTTGAGATTTACCTCTAGATTTTGGGCTTTGCATTGCTTCGTCTTTACCTCTAGATGTCCTGCTTTACCTCTAGATGTTTGTCTTTACCTCAAGATGTTGGGTTTTACATCTAGATTTTTGGCTTTACCTCTAGGTGTTGGGCTTTACATCTAGATGTTTGGCTTCCCCTCAATACATTCTGCTTTACCTCTAGATTTTGGGCCTTACATCACTTGGTTGTTACCTCTAGATGTTGGGCTTCATCTCTAGATATTGGGCTTTACCTCTAGATGTTGGGTTTTACTTCTAGATGTTGGTTTTTTCCTCTAGATCTTGGGATACACCTCTAGAGGTTTGGCTTCTCATCTAGACATTGGGCTTTATATCTAGATGTTGGGCTTTACCTCTAGATGTTGGGCTTTACCTCTAGATGTTGGGCTTTACATCTAGATGTTGGACTTTACCTCTAGAAATTGGGCTATACCTCTACATGTTGGGCTTTACCTCTAGATTTGGGGTTTTACATCTAGATATTTGCCTTTATCTCTAGATGTTCGGCTTTACCTCTAGATTTTGGGCTTTACCTCTAGATGTTGGGCTTTACCTCTAGATGTTGGGCTTTACCTCTAGATTTTCGGCTTTATCTCTAGATGATGCGCTTCAACTCTAGATATTGGGCTTTATCTCTAGAAGTTGGATTTTACATCTAGGTGTTTGGCTTTAACTGTAGGTGTCGGGCTTTAACACTAGATTTTGGAATTCACCTCTAGATGTTTGGCTTTACCTCTAGATGTTGGGCTTTACCTCTAGATCTTTGGCTTTAGATCTAGAAATTCGGCTTTACATCTCTAATTTGGGCTTTAGCTCTAGATGTTGGGGTTTACCTCCAGATTTTGGGTTTTGAAATTCAGATTTTTGGCTTTTCCTGAAGAAGTTGGGCTTTACCTCTAGAGGTTGGGCTTTACCCATAGATGTAGGGTTTTACGTCTAGATGTTTGCCTTTAGCTCTAGATGTTGGGCTTTATCTCTAGATGTTGGGATATACCTCTATATGTTTTGCTTCACCTCTAGATGTTGGGCTCTAACCTCTAGATGTTGGGCTTTTTATCTAGACTTTGGAATTTATCTCTAGAATTTGGGCTATACTTCTATATGTTGGGCTTTTCCTCCCGATTTTGGGTTTTATATCTAGATGTTTGGCTTCACCTCTAGAAGTTGGGCTTTACCTATAGACATTTGGCTTTCCGACTAGATGTTGAGCTTTACATCAGAAGTTTTGCTTTACCTCTAGATTTTGGGCTTTACCCCTAGATGTTGGGCTTTACATCTAGATTTTGGGATTTACCTCTAGATATTGGGCTTTACCTCTAGATTTTGGGGTTTAAATCTAAATTTTTGGCTTTACCTCTAGATGTTGGGCTTTACCTCTAGATGTTAGGCTTTACCTCCAGATGTTGGGATTTACAAATAGATGTTGGGCTTTATATCTAGACTTTGGGCTTTAAATCTAGATGTTGGGCTTTAACTCTAGATGTTGGGCTTTACATTGCTTTGGCTTTACCTCTGGATGTCCTTCTTTACCTCTAGATGTTTGTCATAACCTCCAGATGTTGGGCTTTATATCTAGACTTTGGGCTTTAAATCTAGACGTTGGGGTTTACCTCTAGATTTTGGGCTTTGCACTGCTTCGTCTTTACCTCTAGATGTCCTGCTTTACCTCTAGATGTTTGTCTTTACCTCAAGATTTTGGGTTATACATCTAGATTTTTGGCTTTACCTCTAGATGTTGGGCTTTACATCTAGATGTTTGGCTTTCCCTCAATACATTCTGCTTTACCTCTAGATGTTGGGCTTTAAATCTAGATTTTCTGCTTTACCTCTAGATTTTAGGCCTTACATGGCTTGGTTTTTACCTCTAGATGTTGGGCTTTATCTCTAGATATTGGGCTTTACCTCTAGATGTTGGGTTTTACTTCTAGATGTTGGGTTTTTCCTCTAGATGTGGGATTCATATCTAGAGGTTGGGCTTCTCCTCTAGATGTGGGGCTTTATATCTAGATGTTGGGCTTTACCTCTAGATTTTGCGATTTACCTCTAGATGTTGGGCTTTATCTCTAGATATTGGGCTTTACCTCTAGATGTTGGGCTTTACATCTAGATGTCTGTCTTTAACTTTAGATGTTGGGCCTTAACATTGGATTTTGGAATTCACCTCTAGATGTTAGGCTTTACGTCTAGATTTTGGGCTTTACCTCTAGATGTTGAGCTTGACTTCTAGATTTTGGGTTTTCCATCTGGATTTTTGGCTTCTCTCTAGAAGCTGGGCTGTACCTCCAGACGTTGGGCTTTACCTCTAGATGTTGGGGTTTACCTCTAGACATTGGGTTTTACCTCTGGATGGTGGGTTTTACCTCTAGATGGTGGGATTTACACGTAGATTGTGGGCTTTAAATCTAGATTTTGGGCTTTAACTTTTGATTTTGGGTTTTAAATCTAGATTTTTGGCTTTTCCTCTAGAAGTTGGTCATTACCTCTAGACGTAGGGCTTTACCTCTAGATGTTGGTCTTTAAGTCTAGATATTGGACTTTACCTCTAGATGTAGGGGTTTACATCTAGATGTTTTGCTTTACATTTAGGTTTTGGGCTTCACCTCCAGATGTTGGGCTTTACATCTAGATGTTTGGCTTTCCCTCAATACATTCTGCTTTACCTCTAGAGGTTGGGCTTTAAATCTAGATTTTCTGCTTTATCTCTAGTTTTTGGGCCTTACATGCCTTGTTTTTAACTCTAGATCTTGGGCTTTATCTCTAGATATTGGGCTTTACCCCTAGATGTTGGGTTTTACTTCTAGATGTTGGGTTTTTCCTCTAGATGTGGGATTCATATCTAGAGGTTGGGCTTCTCCTCTAGATGTGGGGCTTTATATCTAGATGTTGGGCTTTACCTCTAGATTTTGCGATTTACCTCTAGATGTTGGGCTTTATCTCTAGATATTGGGCTTTACCTCTAGATGTTGGGCTTTACATCTAGATGTCTGTCTTTAACTTTAGATGTTGGGCCTTAACATTGGATTTTGGAATTCACCTCTAGATGTTAGGCTTTACGTCTAGATTTTGGGCTTTACCTCTAGATGTTGAGCTTTGCTTCTAGATTTTGGGTTTTCCATCTGGATTTTTGGCTTCTCTCTAGAAGCTGGGCTGTACCTCCAGACGTTGGGCTTTACCTCTAGATGTTGGGGTTTACCTCTAGACATTGGGTTTTACCTCTGGATGGTGGGTTTTACCTCTAGATGGTGGGATTTACATGTAGATTGTGGGCTTTAAATCTAGATTTTGGGCTTTAACTTTTGATTTTGGGTTTTAAATCTAGATTTTTGGCTTTTCCTCTAGAAGTTGGTCATTACCTCTAGACGTAGGGCTTTACCTCTAGATGTTGGTCTTTAAGTCTAGATATTGGACTTTACTTCTAGATGTAGGGGTTTACATCTAGATATTTTGCTTTACATTTAGGTTTTGGGCTTCACCTCCAGATGTTGGGCTTTACATCTAGATGTTTGGCTTTCCCTCAATACATTCTGCTTTACCTCTAGATGTTGCGCTTTAAATCTAGATTTTCTGCTTTTCCTCTAGATTTTGGGCCTTACATGCCTTGTTTTTAACTCTAGATGTTGGGCTTTATCTCTAGATATTGGGCTTTACCCCTAGATGTTGGGTTTTACTTCTAGATGTTGGGTTTTTCCTCTAGATGTGGGATTCATATCTAGAGGTTGGGCTTCTCCTCTAGATGTGGGGCTTTATATCTAGATGTTGGGCCTTAACATTGGATTTTGGAATTCACCTCTAGATGTTAGGCTTTACGTCTAGATTTTGGGCTTCACCTCTAGATGTTGGGCTTAGATCTAGAAGTTGTGCTTTACATCTAGATTCTGGGCTTTACCTCTAGATGTTGAGCTTTGCTTCTAGATTTTGGGTTTTCCATCTGGATTTTTGGCTTCTCTCTAGAAGCTGGGCTTTACCTCCAGACGTTGGGCTTTACCTCTAGATGTTGGGGTTTACCTCTAGACATTGGGTTTTACCTCTGGATGGTGGGTTTTACCTCTAGATGGTGGGATTTACATGTAGATTGTGGGCTTTAAATCTAGATTTTGGGCTTTAACTTTTGATTTTGGGTTTTAAATCTAGATTTTTGGCTTTTCCTCTAGAAGTTGGTCATTACCTCTAGACATTGGGCTTTACCTCTAGATGTTGGTCTTTAAGTCTAGATATTGGACTTTACCTCTAGATGTAGGGGTTTACATCTAGATATTTTGCTTTACATTTAGATTTTGGAATTCACCTCTAGTTGTTAGGCTTTACCTCTAGATGCTGGTCTTTACCTCGAGATGTTGGGCTTTAGATCTAGAAGTTGGGCTTTACATCTAGATTTTGGTCTTTACCTCTAGATATTGGGCGTTACCTCTAGATGTTTGGCTTTAGATCTAGAAATTGGGATTACATCTAGATTTTCGGCTTTATCTCTAGATGTTGAGATTTACCTCTAGATTTTGGGCTTTGCATTGCTTCGTCTTTACCTCTAGATGTCCTGCTTTACCTCTAGATGTTTGTCTTTACCTCAAGATGTTGGGTTTTACATCTAGATTTTTGGCTTTACCTCTAGGTGTTGGGCTTTACATCTAGATGTTTGGCTTCCCCTCAATACATTCTGCTTTACCTCTAGATTTTGGGCCTTACATCACTTGGTTGTTACCTCTAGATGTTGGGCTTCATCTCTAGATATTGGGCTTTACCTCTAGATGTTGGGTTTTACTTCTAGATGTTGGTTTTTTCCTCTAGATCTTGGGATACACCTCTAGAGGTTTGGCTTCTCATCTAGACATTGGGCTTTATATCTAGATGTTGGGCTTTACCTCTAGATGTTGGGCTTTACCTCTAGATGTTGGGCTTTACATCTAGATGTTGGACTTTACCTCTAGAAATTGGGCTATACCTCTACATGTTGGGCTTTACCTCTAGATTTGGGGTTTTACATCTAGATATTTGCCTTTATCTCTAGATGTTCGGCTTTACCTCTAGATTTTGGGCTTTACCTCTAGATGTTGGGCTTTACCTCTAGATGTTGGGCTTTACCTCTAGATTTTCGGCTTTATCTCTAGATGATGCGCTTCAACTCTAGATATTGGGCTTTATCTCTAGAAGTTGGATTTTACATCTAGGTGTTTGGCTTTAACTGTAGGTGTCGGGCTTTAACACTAGATTTTGGAATTCACCTCTAGATGTTTGGCTTTACCTCTAGATGTTGGGCTTTACCTCTAGATCTTTGGCTTTAGATCTAGAAATTCGGCTTTACATCTCTAATTTGGGCTTTAGCTCTAGATGTTGGGGTTTACCTCCAGATTTTGGGTTTTGAAATTCAGATTTTTGGCTTTTCCTGAAGAAGTTGGGCTTTACCTCTAGAGGTTGGGCTTTACCCATAGATGTAGGGTTTTACGTCTAGATGTTTGCCTTTAGCTCTAGATGTTGGGCTTTATCTCTAGATGTTGGGATATACCTCTATATGTTTTGCTTCACCTCTAGATGTTGGGCTCTAACCTCTAGATGTTGGGCTTTTTATCTAGACTTTGGAATTTATCTCTAGAATTTGGGCTATACTTCTATATGTTGGGCTTTTCCTCCCGATTTTGGGTTTTATATCTAGATGTTTGGCTTCACCTCTAGAAGTTGGGCTTTACCTATAGACATTTGGCTTTCCGACTAGATGTTGAGCTTTACATCAGAAGTTTTGCTTTACCTCTAGATTTTGGGCTTTACCCCTAGATGTTGGGCTTTACATCTAGATTTTGGGATTTACCTCTAGATATTGGGCTTTACCTCTAGATTTTGGGGTTTAAATCTAAATTTTTGGCTTTACCTCTAGATGTTGGGCTTTACCTCTAGATGTTAGGCTTTACCTCCAGATGTTGGGATTTACAAATAGATGTTGGGCTTTATATCTAGACTTTGGGCTTTAAATCTAGATGTTGGGCTTTAACTCTAGATGTTGGGCTTTACATTGCTTTGGCTTTACCTCTGGATGTCCTTCTTTACCTCTAGATGTTTGTCATAACCTCCAGATGTTGGGCTTTATATCTAGACTTTGGGCTTTAAATCTAGACGTTGGGGTTTACCTCTAGATTTTGGGCTTTGCACTGCTTCGTCTTTACCTCTAGATGTCCTGCTTTACCTCTAGATGTTTGTCTTTACCTCAAGATTTTGAGTTATACATCTAGATTTTTGGCTTTACCTCTAGATGTTGGGCTTTACATCTAGATGTTTGGCTTTCCCTCAATACATTCTGCTTTACCTCTAGATGTTGGGCTTTAAATCTAGATTTTCTGCTTTACCTCTAGATTTTAGGCCTTACATGGCTTGGTTTTTACCTCTAGATGTTGGGCTTTATCTCTAGATATTGGGCTTTACCTCTAGATGTTGGGTTTTACTTCTAGATGTTGGGTTTTTCCTCTAGATGTGGGATTCATATCTAGAGGTTGGGCTTCTCCTCTAGATGTGGGGCTTTATATCTAGATGTTGGGCTTTACCTCTAGATTTTGCGATTTACCTCTAGATGTTGGGCTTTATCTCTAGATATTGGGCTTTACCTCTAGATGTTGGGCTTTACATCTAGATGTCTGTCTTTAACTTTAGATGTTGGGCCTTAACATTGGATTTTGGAATTCACCTCTAGATGTTAGGCTTTACGTCTAGATTTTGGGCTTTACCTCTAGATGTTGAGCTTGACTTCTAGATTTTGGGTTTTCCATCTGATTTTTGGCTTCTCTCTAGAAGCTGGGCTGTACCTCCAGACGTTGGGCTTTACCTCTAGATGTTGGGGTTTACCTCTAGACATTGGGTTTTACCTCTGGATGGTGGGTTTTACCTCTAGATGGTGGGATTTACATGTAGATTGTGGGCTTTAAATCTAGATTTTGGGCTTTAACTTTTGATTTTGGGTTTTAAATCTAGATTTTTGGCTTTTCCTCTAGAAGTTGGTCATTACATCTAGACGTAGGGCTTTACCTCTAGATGTTGGTCTTTAAGTCTAGATATTGGACTTTACTTCTAGATGTAGGGGTTTACATCTAGATGTTTTGCTTTACATTTAGGTTTTGGGCTTCACCTCCAGATGTTGGGCTTTACATCTAGATGTTTGGCTTTCCCTCAATACATTCTGCTTTACCTCTAGATGTTGGGCTTTAAATCTAGATTTTCTGCTTTACCTCTAGATTTTGGGCCTTACATGCCTTGTTTTTAACTCTAGATGTTGGGCTTTATCTCTAGATATTGGGCTTTACCCCTAGATGTTGGGTTTTACTTCTAGATGTTGGGTTTTTCCTCTAGATGTGGGATTCATATCTAGAGGTTGGGCTTCTCCTCTAGATGTGGGGCTTTATATCTAGATGTTGGGCCTTAACATTGGATTTTGGAATTCACCTCTAGATGTTAGGCTTTACGTCTAGATTTTGGGCTTCACCTCTAGATGTTGGGCTTAGATCTAGAAGTTGTGCTTTACATCTAGATTCTGGGCTTTACCTCTAGATGTTGAGCTTTGCTTCTAGATTTTGGGTTTTCCATCTGGATTTTTGGCTTCTCTCTAGAAGCTGGGCTTTACCTCCAGACGTTGGGCTTTACCTCTAGATGTTGGGGTTTACCTCTAGACATTGGGTTTTACCTCTGGATGGTGGGTTTTACCTCTAGATGGTGGGATTTACATGCAGATTGTGGGCTTTAAATCTAGATTTTGGGCTTTAACTTTTGATTTTGGGTTTTAAATCTAGATTTTTGGCTTTTCCTCTAGAAGTTGGTCATTACCTCTAGACATTGGGCTTTACCTCTAGATGTTGGTCTTTAAGTCTAGATATTGGACTTTACCTCTAGATGTAGGGGTTTACATCTAGATATTTTGCTTTACATTTAGATTTTGGAATTCACCTCTAGTTGTTAGGCTTTACCTCTAGATGCTGGTCTTTACCTCGAGATGTTGGGCTTTAGATCTAGAAGTTGGGCTTTACATCTAGATTTTGGTCTTTACCTCTAGATATTGGGCGTTACCTCTAGATGTTTGGCTTTAGATCTAGAAATTGGGATTACATCTAGATTTTCGGCTTTATGTCTAGATGTTGAGATTTACCTCTAGATTTTGGGCTTTGCATTGCTTCGTCTTTACCTCTAGATGTCCTGCTTTACCTCTAGATGTTTGTCTTTACCTCAAGATGTTGGGTTTTACATCTAGATTTTTGGCTTTACCTCTAGGTGTTGGGCTTTACATCTGGATGTTTGGCTTCCCCTCAATACATTCTGCTTTACCTCTAGATTTTGGGCCTTACATCACTTGGTTGTTACCTCTAGATGTTTGGCTTCATCTCTAGATATTGGGCTTTACCTCTAGATGTTGGGTTTTACTTCTAGATGTTGGTTTTTTCCTCTAGATCTTGGGATACACCTCTAGAGGTTTGGCTTCTCATCTAGACATTGGGCTTTATATCTAGATGTTGGGCTTTACCTCTAGATGTTGGGCTTTACCTCTAGATGTTGGGCTTTACATCTAGATGTTGGACTTTACCTCTAGAAATTGGGCTATACCTCTACATGTTGGGCTTTACCTCTAGATTTGGGGTTTTACATCTAGATATTTGCCTTTATCTCTAGATGTTCGGCTTTACCTCTAGATGTTCGGCTTTACCTCTAGATTTTGGGCTTTACCTCTAGATGTTGGGCTTTACCTCTAGATGTTGGGCTTTACCTCTAGATTTTCGGCTTTATCTCTAGATGATGCGCTTCAACTCTAGTTATTGGGCTTTATCTCTAGAAGTTGGATTTTACATCTAGGTGTTTGGCTTTAACTGTAGGTGTCGGGCTTTAACACTAGATTTTGGAATTCACCTCTAGATGTTTGGCTTTACCTCTAGATGTTGGGCTTTACCTCTAGATCTTTGGCTTTAGATCTAGAAATTCGGCTTTACATCTCTAATTTGGGCTTTAGCTCTAGATGTTGGGGTTTACCTCCAGATTTTGGGTTTTGAAATTCAGATTTTTGGCTTTTCCTGAAGAAGTTGGGCTTTACCTCTAGAGGTTGGGCTTTACCCATAGATGTAGGGTTTTACGTCTAGATGTTTGCCTTTAGCTCTAGATGTTGGGCTTTATCTCTAGATGTTGGGATATACCTCTATATGTTTTGCTTCACCTCTAGATGTTGGGCTCTAACCTCTAGATGTTGGGCTTTTTATCTAGACTTTGGAATTTATCTCTAGAATTTGGGCTATACTTCTATATGTTGGGCTTTTCCTCCCGATTTTGGGTTTTATATCTAGATGTTTGGCTTCACCTCTAGAAGTTGGGCTTTACCTATAGACATTTGGCTTTCCGACTAGATGTTGAGCTTTACATCAGAAGTTTTGCTTTACCTCTAGATTTTGGGCTTTACCCCTAGATGTTGGGCTTTACATCTAGATTTTGGGATTTACCTCTAGATATTGGGCTTTACCTCTAGATTTTGGGGTTTAAATCTAAATTTTTGGCTTTACCTCTAGATGTTGGGCTTTACCTCTAGATGTTAGGCTTTACCTCCAGATGTTGGGATTTACAAATAGATGTTGGGCTTTATATCTAGACTTTGGGCTTTAAATCTAGACGTTGGGCTTTAACTCTAGATGTTGGGCTTTACATTGCTTTGGCTTTACCTCTGGATGTCCTTCTTTACCTCTAGATGTTTGTCATAACCTCCAGATGTTGGGCTTTATATCTAGACTTTGGGCTTTAAATCTAGACGTTGGGGTTTACCTCTAGATTTTGGGCTTTGCACTGCTTCGTCTTTACCTCTAGATGTCCTGCTTTACCTCTAGATGTTTGTCTTTACCTCAAGATTTTGGGTTATACATCTAGATTTTTGGCTTTACCTCTAGATGTTGGGCTTTACATCTAGATGTTTGGCTTTCCCTCAATACATTCTGCTTTACCTCTAGATGTTGGGCTTTAAATCTAGATTTTCTGCTTTACCTCTAGATTTTAGGCCTTACATGGCTTGGTTTTTACCTCTAGATGTTGGGCTTTATCTCTAGATATTGGGCTTTACCTCTAGATGTTGGGTTTTACTTCTAGATGTTGGGTTTTTCCTCTAGATGTGGGATTCATATCTAGAGGTTGGGCTTCTCCTCTAGATGTGGGGCTTTATATCTAGATGTTGGGCTTTACCTCTAGATTTTGCGATTTACCTCTAGATGTTGGGCTTTATCTCTAGATATTGGGCTTTACCTCTAGATGTTGGGCTTTACATCTAGATGTCTGTCTTTAACTTTAGATGTTGGGCCTTAACATTGGATTTTGGAATTCACCTCTAGATGTTAGGCTTTATGTCTAGATTTTGGGCTTTACCTCTAGATGTTGAGCTTGACTTCTAGATTTTGGGTTTTCCATCTGATTTTTGGCTTCTCTCTAGAAGCTGGGCTGTACCTCCAGACGTTGGGCTTTACCTCTAGATGTTGGGGTTTACCTCTAGACATTGGTTTTTACCTCTGGATGGTGGGTTTTACCTCTAGATGGTGGGATTTACATGTAGATTGTGGGCTTTAAATCTAGATTTTGGGCTTTAACTTTTGATTTTGGGTTTTAAATCTAGATTTTTGGCTTTTCCTCTAGAAGTTGGTCATTACCTCTAGACGTAGGGCTTTACCTCTAGATGTTGGTCTTTAAGTCTAGATATTGGACTTTACCTCTAGATGTAGGGGTTTACATCTAGATGTTTTGCTTTACATTTAGGTTTTGGGCTTCACCTCCAGATGTTGGGCTTTACATCTAGATGTTTGGCTTTCCCTCAATACATTCTGCTTTACCTCTAGATGTTGGGCTTTAAATCTAGATTTTCTGCTTTACCTCTAGTTTTTGGGCCTTACATCCCTTGTTTTTAACTCTAGATGTTGGGCTTTATCTCTAGATATTGGGCTTTACCCCTAGATGTTGGGTTTTACTTCTAGATGTTGGGTTTTTCCTCTAGATGTGGGATTCATATCTAGAGGTTGGGCTTCTCCTCTAGATGTGGGGCTTTATATCTAGATGTTGGGCTTTACCTCTAGATTTTGCGATTTACCTCTAGATGTTGGGCTTTATCTCTAGATATTGGGCTTTACCTCTAGATGTTGGGCTTTACATCTAGATGTCTGTCTTTAACTTTAGATGTTGGGCCTTAACATTGGATTTTGGAATTCACCTCTAGATGTTAGGCTTTACGTCTAGATTTTGGGCTTTACCTCTAGATGTTGAGCTTGACTTCTAGATTTTGGGTTTTCCATCTGATTTTTGGCTTCTCTCTAGAAGCTGGGCTGTACCTCCAGACGTTGGGCTTTACCTCTAGATGTTGGGGTTTACCTCTAGACATTGGGTTTTACCTCTGGATGGTGGGTTTTACCTCTAGATGGTGGGATTTACATGTAGATTGTGGGCTTTAAATCTAGATTTTGGGCTTTAACTTTTGATTTTGGGTTTTAAATCTAGATTTTTGGCTTTTCCTCTAGAAGTTGGTCGTTACCTCTAGACGTAGGGCTTTACCTCTAGATGTTGGTCTTTAAGTCTAGATATTGGACTTTACTTCTAGATGTAGGGGTTTACATCTAGATGTTTTGCTTTACATTTAGGTTTTGGGCTTCACCTCCAGATGTTGGGCTTTACATCTAGATGTTTGGCTTTCCCTCAATACATTCTGCTTTACCTCTAGATGTTGGGCTTTAAATCTAGATTTTCTGCTTTACCTCTAGATTTTGGGCCTTACATGCCTTGTTTTTAACTCTAGATGTTGGGCTTTATCTCTAGATATTGGGCTTTACCCCTAGATGTTGGGTTTTACTTCTAGATGTTGGGTTTTTCCTCTAGATGTGGGATTCATATCTAGAGGTTGGGCTTCTCCTCTAGATGTGGGGCTTTATATCTAGATGTTGGGCCTTAACATTGGATTTTGGAATTCACCTCTAGATGTTAGGCTTTACGTCTAGATTTTGGGCTTCACCTCTAGATGTTGGGCTTAGATCTAGAAGTTGTGCTTTACATCTAGATTCTGGGCTTTACCTCTAGATGTTGATCTTTGCTTCTAGATTTTGGGTTTTCCATCTGGATTTTTGGCTTCTCTCTAGAAGCTGGGCTTTACCTCCAGACGTTGGGCTTTACCTCTAGATGTTGGGGTTTAGCTCTAGACATTGGGTTTTACCTCTGGATGGTGGGTTTTACCTCTAGATGGTGGGATTTACATGTAGATTGTGGGCTTTAAATCTAGATTTTGGGCTTTAACTTTTGATTTTGGGTTTTAAATCTAGATTTTTGGCTTTTCCTCTAGAAGTTGGTCATTACCTCTAGACATTGGGCTTTACCTCTAGATGTTGGTCTTTAAGTCTAGATATTGGACTTTACCTCTAGATGTAGGGGTTTACATCTAGATATTTTGCTTTACATTTAGATTTTGGAATTCACCTCTAGTTGTTAGGCTTTACCTCTAGATGCTGGTCTTTACCTCGAGATGTTGGGCTTTAGATCTAGAAGTTGGGCTTTACATCTAGATTTTGGTCTTTACCTCTAGATATTGGGCGTTACCTCTAGATGTTTGGCTTTAGATCTAGAAATTGGGATTACATCTAGATTTTCGGCTTTATCTCTAGATGTTGAGATTTACCTCTAGATTTTGGGCTTTGCATTGCTTCGTCTTTACCTCTAGATGTCCTGCTTTACCTCTAGATGTTTGTCTTTACCTCAAGATGTTGGGTTTTACATCTAGATTTTTGGCTTTACCTCTAGGTGTTGGGCTTTACATCTGGATGTTTGGCTTCCCCTCAATACATTCTGCTTTACCTCTAGATTTTGGGCCTTACATCACTTGGTTGTTACCTCTAGATGTTTGGCTTCATCTCTAGATGTTGGGCTTTACCTCTAGATGTTGGGCTTTACCTCTAGATGTTGGGCTTTACATCTAGATGTTGGACTTTACCTCTAGAAATTGGGCTATACCTCTACATGTTGGGCTTTACCTCTAGATTTGGGGTTTTACATCTAGATATTTGCCTTTATCTCTAGATGTTCGGCTTTACCTCTAGATTTTGGGCTTTACCTCTAGATGTTGGGCTTTACCTCTAGATGTTGGGCTTTACCTCTAGATTTTCGGCTTTATCTCTAGATGATGCGCTTCAACTCTAGATATTGGGCTTTATCTCTAGAAGTTGGATTTTACATCTAGGTGTTTGGCTTTAACTGTAGGTGTCGGGCTTTAACACTAGATTTTGGAATTCACCTCTAGATGTTTGGCTTTACCTCTAGATGTTGGGCTTTACCTCTAGATCTTTGGCTTTAGATCTAGAAATTCGGCTTTACATCTCTAATTTGGGCTTTAGCTCTAGATGTTGGGGTTTACCTCCAGATTTTGGGTTTTGAAATTCAGATTTTTGGCTTTTCCTGAAGAAGTTGGGCTTTACCTCTAGAGGTTGGGCTTTACCCATAGATGTAGGGTTTTACGTCTAGATGTTTGCCTTTAGCTCTAGATGTTGGTCTTTATCTCTAGATGTTGGGATATACCTCTATATGTTTTGCTTCACCTCTAGATGTTGGGCTCTAACCTCTAGATGTTGGGCTTTTTATCTAGACTTTGGAATTTATCTCTAGAATTTGGGCTATACTTCTATATGTTGGGCTTTTCCTCCCGATTTTGGGTTTTATATCTAGATGTTTGGCTTCACCTCTAGAAGTTGGGCTTTACCTATAGACATTTGGCTTTCCGACTAGATGTTGAGCTTTACATCAGAAGTTTTGCTTTACCTCTAGATTTTGGGATTTACCTCTAGATATTGGGCTTTACCTCTAGATTTTGGGGTTTAAATCTAAATTTTTGGCTTTACCTCTAGATGTTGGGCTTTACCTCTAGATGTTAGGCTTTACCTCCAGATGTTGGGATTTACAAATAGATGTTGGGCTTTATATCTAGACTTTGGGCTTTAAATCTAGACGTTGGGCTTTAACTCTAGATGTTGGGCTTTACATTGCTTTGGCTTTACCTCTGGATGTCCTTCTTTACCTCTAGATGTTTGTCATAACCTCCAGATGTTGGGCTTTATATCTAGACTTTGGGCTTTAAATCTAGACGTTGGGGTTTACCTCTAGATTTTGGGCTTTGCACTGCTTCGTCTTTACCTCTAGATGTCCTGCTTTACCTCTAGATGTTTGTCTTTACCTCAAGATTTTGGGTTATACATCTAGATTTTTGGCTTTACCTCTAGATGTTGGGCTTTACATCTAGATGTTTGGCTTTCCCTCAATACATTCTGCTTTACCTCTAGATGTTGGGCTTTAAATCTAGATTTTCTGCTTTACCTCTAGATTTTAGGCCTTACATGGCTTGGTTTTTACCTCTAGATGTTGGGCTTTATCTCTAGATATTGGGCTTTACCTCTAGATGTTGGGTTTTACTTCTAGATGTTGGGTTTTTCCTCTAGATGTGGGATTCATATCTAGAGGTTGGGCTTCTCCTCTAGATGTGGGGCTTTATATCTAGATGTTGGGCTTTACCTCTAGATTTTGCGATTTACCTCTAGATGTTGGGCTTTATCTCTAGATATTGGGCTTTACCTCTAGATGTTGGGCTTTACATCTAGATGTCTGTCTTTAACTTTAGATGTTGGGCCTTAACATTGGATTTTGGAATTCACCTCTAGATGTTAGGCTTTATGTCTAGATTTTGGGCTTTACCTCTAGATGTTGAGCTTGACTTCTAGATTTTGGGTTTTCCATCTGATTTTTGGCTTCTCTCTAGAAGCTGGGCTGTACCTCCAGACGTTGGGCTTTACCTCTAGATGTTGGGGTTTACCTCTAGACATTGGTTTTTACCTCTGGATGGTGGGTTTTACCTCTAGATGGTGGGATTTACATGTAGATTGTGGGCTTTAAATCTAGATTTTGGGCTTTAACTTTTGATTTTGGGTTTTAAATCTAGATTTTTGGCTTTTCCTCTAGAAGTTGGTCATTACCTCTAGACGTAGGGCTTTACCTCTAGATGTTGGTCTTTAAGTCTAGATATTGGACTTTACCTCTAGATGTAGGGGTTTACATCTAGATGTTTTGCTTTACATTTAGGTTTTGGGCTTCACCTCCAGATGTTGGGCTTTACATCTAGATGTTTGGCTTTCCCTCAATACATTCTGCTTTACCTCTAGATGTTGGGCTTTAAATCTAGATTTTCTGCTTTACCTCTAGTTTTTGGGCCTTACATCCCTTGTTTTTAACTCTAGATGTTGGGCTTTATCTCTAGATATTGGGCTTTACCCCTAGATGTTGGGTTTTACTTCTAGATGTTGGGTTTTTCCTCTAGATGTGGGATTCATATCTAGAGGTTGGGCTTCTCCTCTAGATGTGGGGCTTTATATCTAGATGTTGGGCCTAAACATTGGATTTTGGAATTCACCTCTAGATGGTGGGTTTTACCTCTAGGTGGTGGGATTTACACGTAGATTGTGGGCTTTAAATCTACATTTTGGGCTTTAACTTTTGATTTTGGGTTTTAAATCTAGATTTTTGGCTTTTCCTCCAGAAGTTGGTCATTACCTCTAGACGTAGGGCTTTACCTCTAGATGTTGGTCTTTAAGTCTAGATATTGGATTTTACCTCTAGATGTAGGGGTTTACATCTAGATGTTTTGCTTTACATTTAGATTTTGGGCTTCACCTCTAGATGTTGGGCTTTACATCTAGATGTTTGGCTTTCCCTCAATACATTCTGCTTTACCTCTAGATGTTGGGCTTTAAATCTAGATTTTCTGCTTTACCTCTAGATTTTGGGCCTTACATGCCTTGTTTTTAACTCTAGATGTTGGGCTTTATCTCTAGATATTGGGCTTTACCCCTAGATGTTGGGTTTTACTTCTAGATGTTGGGTTTTTCCTCTAGATGTGGGATTCATATCTAGAGGTTGGGCTTCTCCTCTAGATGTGGGGCTTTATATCTAGATGTTGGGCCTTAACATTGGATTTTGGAATTCACCTCTAGATGTTAGGCTTTACGTCTAGATTTTGGGCTTCACCTCTAGATGTTGGGCTTAGATCTAGAAGTTGTGCTTTACATCTAGATTCTGGGCTTTACCTCTAGATGTTGAGCTTTGCTTCTAGATTTTGGGTTTTCCGTCTGGATTTTTGGCTTCTCTCTAGAAGCTGGGCTTTACCTCCAGACGTTGGGCTTTACCTCTAGATGTTGGGGTTTACCTCTAGATGTGGGATTCATATCTAGAGGTTGGGCTTCTCCTCTAGATGTGGGGCTTTATATCTAGATGTTGGGCCTTAACATTGGATTTTGGAATTCACCTCTAGATGTTAGGCTTTACGTCTAGATTTTGGGCTTCACCTCTAGATGTTGGGCTTAGATCTAGAAGTTGTGCTTTACATCTAGATTCTGGGCTTTACCTCTAGATGTTGAGCTTTGCTTCTAGATTTTGGGTTTTCCGTCTGGATTTTTGGCTTCTCTCTAGAAGCTGGGCTTTACCTCCAGACGTTGGGCTTTACCTCTAGATGTTGGGGTTTACCTCTAGACATTGGGTTTTACCTCTGGATGGTGGGTTTTACCTCTAGATTGTGGGATTTACATGTAGATAGTGGGCTTTAAATCTAGATTTTGGGCTTTAACTTTTGATTTTGGGTTTTAATTCTAGATTTTTGGCTTTTCCTCTAGAAGTTGGTCATTACCTCTAGACATTGGGCTTTACCTCTAGATGTCGGTCTTTAAGTCTAGATATTGGACTTTACCTCTAGATGTAGGGGTTTACATCTAGATATTTTGCTTTACATTTAGATTTTGGAATTCACCTCTAGTTGTTAGGCTTTACCTCTAGATGCTGGTCTTTACCTCGAGATGTTGGGCTTTAGATCTAGAAGTTGGGCTTTACATCTAGAAATTGGGATTACATCTAGATTTTCGGCTTTATCTCTAGATGTTGAGATTTACCTCTAGATTTTGGGCTTTGCATTGCTTCGTCTTTACCTCTAGATGTCCTGCTTTACCTCTAGATGTTTGTCTTTACCTCAAGATGTTGGGTTTTACATCTAGATTTTTGGCTTTACCTCTAGGTGTCGGGCTTTACATCTAGATGTTTGGCTTCCCCTCAATACATTCTGCTTTACCTCTAGATTTTGGGCCTTACATCACTTGGTTGTTACCTCTAGATGTTGGGCTTCATCTCTAGATATTGGGCTTTACCTCTAGATGTTGGGTTTTACTTCTAGATGTTGGTTTTTTCCTCTAGATCTTGGGATACACCTCTAGAGGTTTGGCTTCTCATCTAGACATTGGGCTTTATATCTAGATGTTGGGCTTTACCTCTAGATGTTGGGCTTTACATCTAGATGTTGGACTTTACCTCTAGAAATTGGGCTATACCTCTACATGTTGGGCTTTACCTCTAGATTTGGGGTTTTACATCTAGATATTTGCCTTTATCTCTAGATGTTGGGCTTTACCTCTAGATGTTGGGCTTTACCTCTAGATGTTGGGCTTTACCTCTAGATTTTCGGCTTTATCTCTAGATGATGCGCTTCAACTCTAGATATTGGGCTTTATCTCTAGAAGTTGGATTTTACATCTAGGTGTTTGGCTTTAACTGTAGGTGTCGGGCTTTAACACTAGATTTTGGAATTCACCTCTAGATGTTTGGCTTTACCTCTAGATGTTGGGCTTTACCTCTAGATCTTTGGCTTTAGATCTAGAAATTCGGCTTTACATCTCTAATTTGGGCTTTAGCTCTAGATGTTGGGGTTTACCTCCAGATTTTGGGTTTTGAAATTCAGATTTTTGGCTTTTCCTGAAGAAGTTGGGCTTTACCTCTAGAGGTTGGGCTTTACCCATAGATGTAGGGTTTTACGTCTAGATGTTTGCCTTTAGCTCTAGATGTTGGGCTTTATCTCTAGATGTTGGGATATACCTCTATATGTTTTGCTTCACCTCTAGATGTTGGGCTCTAACCTCTAGATGTTGGGCTTTTTATCTAGACTTTGGAATTTATCTCTAGAATTTGGGCTATACTTCTATATGTTGGGCTTTTCCTCCCGATTTTGGGTTTTATATCTAGATGTTTGGCTTCACCTCTAGAAGTTGGGCTTTACCTATAGACATTTGGCTTTCCGACTAGATGTTGAGCTTTACATCAGAAGTTTTGCTTTACCTCTAGATTTTGGGCTTTACCCCTAGATGTTGGGCTTTACATCTAGATTTTGGGATTTACCTCTAGATATTGGGCTTTACCTCTAGATTTTGGGGTTTAAATCTAAATTTTTGGCTTTACCTCTAGATGTTGGGCTTTACCTCTAGATGTTAGGCTTTACCTCCAGATGTTGGGATTTACAAATAGATGTTGGGCTTTATATCTAGACTTTGGGCTTTAAATCTAGACGTTGGGCTTTAACTCTAGATGTTGGGCTTTACATTGCTTTGGCTTTACCTCTGGATGTCCTTCTTTACCTCTAGATGTTTGTCATAACCTCCAGATGTTGGGCTTTATATCTAGACTTTGGGCTTTAAATCTAGACGTTGGGGTTTACCTCTAGATTTTGGGCTTTGCACTGCTTCGTCTTTACCTCTAGATGTCCTGCTTTACCTCTAGATGTTTGTCTTTACCTCAAGATTTTGGGTTATACATCTAGATTTTTGGCTTTACCTCTAGATGTTGGGCTTTACATCTAGATGTTTGGCTTTCCCTCAATACATTCTGCTTTACCTCTAGATGTTGGGCTTTAAATCTAGATTTTCTGCTTTACCTCTAGATTTTAGGCCTTACATGGCTTGGTTTTTACCTCTAGATGTTGGGCTTTATCTCTAGATATTGGGCTTTACCTCTAGATGTTGGGTTTTACTTCTAGATGTTGGGTTTTTCCTCTAGATGTGGGATTCATATCTAGAGGTTGGGCTTCTCCTCTAGATGTGGGGCTTTATATCTAGATGTTGGGCTTTACCTCTAGATTTTGCGATTTACCTCTAGATGTTGGGCTTTATCTCTAGATATTGGGCTTTACCTCTAGATGTTGGGCTTTACATCTTGATGTCTGTCTTTAACTTTAGATGTTGGGCCTTAACATTGGATTTTGGAATTCACCTCTAGATGTTAGGCTTTACGTCTAGATTTTGGGCTTTACCTCTAGATGTTGAGCTTGACTTCTAGATTTTGGGTTTTCCATCTGGATTTTTGGCTTCTCTCTAGAAGCTGGGCTGTACCTCCAGACGTTGGGCTTTACCTCTAGATGTTGGGGTTTACCTCTAGACATTGGGTTTTACCTCTGGATGGTGGGTTTTACCTCTAGATGGTGGGATTTACACGTAGATTGTGGGCTTTAAATCTAGATTTTGGGCTTTAACTTTTGATTTTGGGTTTTAAATCTAGATTTTTGGCTTTTCCTCTAGAAGTTGGTCATTACCTCTAGACGTAGGGCTTTACCTCTAGATGTTGGTCTTTAAGTCTAGATATTGGACTTTACCTCTAGATGTAGGGGTTTACATCTAGATGTTTTGCTTTACATTTAGGTTTTGGGCTTCACCTCCAGATGTTGGGCTTTACATCTAGATGTTTGGCTTTCCCTCAATACATTCTGCTTTACCTCTAGAGGTTGGGCTTTAAATCTAGATTTTCTGCTTTATCTCTAGTTTTTGGGCCTTACATGCCTTGTTTTTAACTCTAGATCTTGGGCTTTATCTCTAGATATTGGGCTTTACCCCTAGATGTTGGGTTTTACTTCTAGATGTTGGGTTTTTCCTCTAGATGTGGGATTCATATCTAGAGGTTGGGCTTCTCCTCTAGATGTGGGGCTTTATATCTAGATGTTGGGCTTTACCTCTAGATTTTGCGATTTACCTCTAGATGTTGGGCTTTATCTCTAGATATTGGGCTTTACCTCTAGATGTTGGGCTTTACATCTAGATGTCTGTCTTTAACTTTAGATGTTGGGCCTTAACATTGGATTTTGGAATTCACCTCTAGATGTTAGGCTTTACGTCTAGATTTTGGGCTTTACCTCTAGATGTTGAGCTTTGCTTCTAGATTTTGGGTTTTCCATCTGGATTTTTGGCTTCTCTCTAGAAGCTGGGCTTTACCTCCAGACGTTGGGCTTTACCTCTAGATGTTGGGGTTTACCTCTAGACATTGGGTTTTACCTCTGGATGGTGGGTTTTACCTCTAGATGGTGGGATTTACATGTAGATTGTGGGCTTTAAATCTAGATTTTGGGCTTTAACTTTTGATTTTGGGTTTTAATTCTAGATTTTTGGCTTTTCCTCTAGAAGTTGGTCATTACCTCTAGACATTGGGCTTTACCTCTAGATGTTGGTTATTAAGTCTAGATATTGGACTTTACCTCTAGATGTAGGGGTTTACATCTAGATATTTTGCTTTACATTTAGATTTTGGAATTCACCTCTAGTTGTTAGGCTTTACCTCTAGATGCTGGTCTTTACCTCGAGATGTTGGGCTTTAGATCTAGAAGTTGGGCTTTACATCTAGATTTTGGTCTTTACCTCTAGATATTGGGCTTTACCTCTAGATGTTTGGCTTTAGATCTAGAAATTGGGATTACATCTAGATTTTCGGCTTTATCTCTAGATGTTGAGATTTACCTCTAGATTTTGGGCTTTGCATTGCTTCGCCTTTACCTCTAGATGTCCTGCTTTACCTCTAGATGTTTGTCTTTACCTCAAGATGTTGGGTTTTACATCTAGATTTTTGGCTTTACCTCTAGGTGTTGGGCTTTACATCTAGATGTTTGGCTTCCCCTCAATACATTCTGCTTTACCTCTAGATTTTGGGCCTTACATCACTTGGTTGTTACCTCTAGATGTTGGGCTTCATCTCTAGATATTGGGCTTTACCTCTAGATGTTGGGTTTTATTTCTAGATGTTGGTTTTTTCCTCTAGATCTTGGGATACACCTCTAGAGGTTTGGCTTCTCATCTAGACATTGGGCTTTATATCTAGATGTTGGGCTTTACCTCTAGATGTTGGGCTTTACCTCTAGATGTTGGGCTTTACATCTAGATGTTGGACTTTACCTCTAGAAATTGGGCTATACCTCTACATGTTGGGCTTTACCTCTAGATTTGGGGTTTTACATCTAGATATTTGCCTTTATCTCTAGATGTTCGGCTTTACCTCTAGATGTTGGGCTTTACCTCTAGATGTTGGGCTTTACCTCTAGATGTTGAGCTTTACCTCTAGATTTTCGGCTTTATCTCTAGATGATGCGCTTCAACTCTAGATATTGGGCTTTATCTCTAGAAGTTGGATTTTACATCTAGGTGTTTGGCTTTAACTGTAGGTGTCGGGCTTTAACACTAGATTTTGGAATTCACCTCTAGATGTTTGGCTTTACCTCTAGATGTTGGGCTTTACCTCTAGATCTTTGGCTTTAGATCTAGAAATTCGGCTTTACATCTCTAATTTGGGCTTTAGCTCTAGATGTTGGGGTTTACCTCCAGATTTTGGGTTTTGAAATTCAGATTTTTGGCTTTTCCTGAAGAAGTTGGGCTTTACCTCTAGAGGTTGGGCTTTACCCATAGATGTAGGGTTTTACGTCTAGATGTTTGCCTTTAGCTCTAGATGTTGGGCTTTATCTCTAGATGTTGGGATATACCTCTATATGTTTTGCTTCACCTCTAGATGTTGGGCTCTAACCTCTAGATGTTGGGCTTTTTATCTAGACTTTGGAATTTATCTCTAGAATTTGGGCTATACTTCTATATGTTGGGCTTTTCCTCCCGATTTTGGGTTTTATATCTAGATGTTTGGCTTCACCTCTAGAAGTTGGGCTTTACCTATAGACGTTTGGCTTTCCGACTAGATGTTGAGCTTTACATCAGAAGTTTTGCTTTACCTCTAGATTTTGGGCTTTACCCCTAGATGTTGGGCTTTACATCTAGATTTTGGGATTTACTTCTAGATATTGGGCTTTACCTCTAGATTTTGGGGTTTAAATCTAAATTTTTGGCTTTACCTCTAGATGTTGGGCTTTACCTCTAGATGTTAGGCTTTACCTCCAGATGTTGGGATTTACAAATAGATGTTGGGCTTTATATCTAGACTTTGGGCTTTAAATCTAGATGTTGGGCTTTAACTCTAGATGTTGGGCTTTACATTGCTTTGGCTTTACCTCTGGATGTCCTTCTTTACCTCTAGATGTTTGTCATAACCTCCAGATGTTGGGCTTTATATCTAGACTTTGGGCTTTAAATCTAGACGTTGGGGTTTACCTCTAGATTTTGGGCTTTGCACTGCTTCGTCTTTACCTCTAGATGTCCTGCTTTACCTCTAGATGTTTGTCTTTACCTCAAGATTTTGGGTTATACATCTAGATTTTTGGCTTTACCTCTAGATGTTGGGCTTTACATCTAGATGTTTGGCTTTCCCTCAATACATTCTGCTTTACCTCTAGATGTTGGGCTTTAAATCTAGATTTTCTGCTTTACCTCTAGATTTTAGGCCTTACATGGCTTGGTTTTTACCTCTAGATGTTGGGCTTTATCTCTAGATATTGGGCTTTACCTCTAGATGTTGGGTTTTACTTCTAGATGTTGGGTTTTTCCTCTAGATGTGGGATTCATATCTAGAGGTTGGGCTTCTCCTCTAGATGTGGGGCTTTATATCTAGATGTTGGGCTTTACCTCTAGATTTTGCGATTTACCTCTAGATGTTGGGCTTTATCTCTAGATATTGGGCTTTACCTCTAGATGTTGGGCTTTACATCTAGATGTCTGTCTTTAACTTTAGATGTTGGGCCTTAACATTGGATTTTGGAATTCACCTCTAGATGTTAGGCTTTACGTCTAGATTTTGGGCTTTACCTCTAGATGTTGAGCTTGACTTCTAGATTTTGGGTTTTCCATCTGGATTTTTGGCTTCTCTCTAGAAGCTGGGCTGTACCTCCAGACGTTGGGCTTTACCTCTTGATGTTGGGGTTTACCTCTAGACATTGGTTTTTACCTCTGGATGGTGGGTTTTACCTCTAGATGGTGGGATTTACACGTAGATTGTGGGCTTTAAATCTAGATTTTGGGCTTTAACTTTTGATTTTGGGTTTTAAATCTAGATTTTTGGTTTTTCCTCTAGAAGTTGGTCATTACCTCTAGACGTAGGGCTTTACCTCTAGATGTTGGTCTTTAAGTCTAGATATTGGACTTTACCTCTAGATGTAGGGGTTTACATCTAGATGTTTTGCTTTACATTTAGGTTTTGGGCTTCACCTCCAGATGTTGGGCTTTACATCTAGATGTTTGGCTTTCCCTCAATACATTCTGCTTTACCTCTAGAGGTTGGGCTTTAAATCTAGATTTTCTGCTTTATCTCTAGTTTTTGGGCCTTACATGCCTTGTTTTTAACTCTAGATCTTGGGCTTTATCTCTAGATATTGGGCTTTACCCCTAGATGTTGGGTTTTACTTCTAGATGTTGGGTTTTTCCTCTAGATGTGGGATTCATATCTAGAGGTTGGTCTTCTCCTCTAGATGTGGGGCTTTATATCTAGATGTTGGGCTTTACCTCTAGATTTTGCGATTTACCTCTAGATGTTGGGCTTTATCTCTAGATATTGGGCTTTACCTCTAGATGTTGGGCTTTACATCTAGATGTCTGTCTTTAACTTTAGATGTTGGGCCTTAACATTGGATTTTGGAATTCACCTCTAGATGTTAGGCTTTACGTCTAGATTTTGGGCTTTACCTCTAGATGTTGAGCTTTGCTTCTAGATTTTGGGTTTTCCATCTGGATTTTTGGCTTCTCTCTAGAAGCTGGGCTTTACCTCCAGACGTTGGGCTTTACCTCTAGATGTTGGGGTTTACCTCTAGACATTGGGTTTTACCTCTGGATGGTGGGTTTTACCTCTAGATGGTGGGATTTACATGTAGATTGTGGGCTTTAAATCTAGATTTTGGGCTTTAACTTTTGATTTTGGGTTTTAATTCTAGATTTTTGGCTTTTCCTCTAGAAGTTGGTCATTACCTCTAGACATTGGGCTTTACCTCTAGATGTTGGTCTTTAAGTCTAGATATTGGACTTTACCTCTAGATGTAGGGGTTTACATCTAGATATTTTGCTTTACATTTAGATTTTGGAATTCACCTCTAGTTGTTAGGCTTTACCTCTAGATGCTGGTCTTTACCTCGAGATGTTGGGCTTTAGATCTAGAAGTTGGGCTTTACATCTAGATTTTGGTCTTTACCTCTAGATATTGGGCTTTACCTCTAGATGTTTGGCTTTAGATCTAGAAATTGGGATTACATCTAGATTTTCGGCTTTATCTCTAGATGTTGAGATTTACCTCTAGATTTTGGGCTTTGCATTGCTTCGTCTTTACCTCTAGATGTCCTGCTTTACCTCTAGATGTTTGTCTTTACCTCAAGATGTTGGGTTTTACATCTAGATTTTTGGCTTTACCTCTAGGTGTTGGGCTTTACATCTAGATGTTTGGCTTCCCCTCAATACATTCTGCTTTACCTCTAGATTTTGGGCCTTACATCACTTGGTTGTTACCTCTAGATGTTGGGCTTCATCTCTAGATATTGGGCTTTACCTCTAGATGTTGGGTTTTACTTCTAGATGTTGTTTTTTTCCTCTAGATCTTGGGATACACCTCTAGAGGTTTGGCTTCTCATCTAGACATTGGGCTTTATATCTAGATGTTGGGCTTTACCTCTAGATGTTGGGCTTTACCTCTAGATGTTGGGCTTTACATCTAGATGTTGGACTTTACCTCTAGAAATTGGGCTATACCTCTACATGTTGGGCTTTACCTCTAGATTTGGGGTTTTACATCTAGATATTTGCCTTTATCTCTAGATGTTGGGCTTTACCTCTAGATGTTGGGCTTTACCTCTAGATGTTGAGCTTTACCTCTAGATGTTGGGCTTTACCTCTAGATTTTCGGCTTTATCTCTAGATGATGCGCTTCAACTCTAGATATTGGGCTTTATCTCTAGAAGTTGGATTTTACATCTAGGTGTTTGGCTTTAACTGTAGGTGTCGGGCTTTAACACTAGATTTTGGAATTCACCTCTAGATGTTTGGCTTTACCTCTAGATGTTGGGCTTTACCTCTAGATCTTTGGCTTTAGATCTAGAAATTCGGCTTTACATCTCTAATTTGGGCTTTAGCTCTAGATGTTGGGGTTTACCTCCAGATTTTGGGTTTTGAAATTCAGATTTTTGGCTTTTCCTGAAGAAGTTGGGCTTTACCTCTAGAGGTTGGGCTTTACCCATAGATGTAGGGTTTTACGTCTAGATGTTTGCCTTTAGCTCTAGATGTTGGGCTTTATCTCTAGATGTTGGGATATACCTCTATATGTTTTGCTTCACCTCTAGATGTTGGGCTCTAACCTCTAGATGTTGGGCTTTTTATCTAGACTTTGGAATTTATCTCTAGAATTTGGGCTATATTCTATATGTTGGGCTTTTCCTCCCGATTTTGGGTTTTATATCTAGATGTTTGGCTTCACCTCTAGAAGTTGGGCTTTACCTATAGACATTTGGCTTTCCGACTAGATGTTGAGCTTTACACCAGAAGTTTTGCTTTACCTCTAGATTTTGGGCTTTACCCCTAGATGTTGGGCTTTACATCTAGATTTTGGGATTTACCTCTAGATATTGGGCTTTACCTCTAGATTTTGGGGTTTAAATCTAAATTTTTGGCTTTACCTCTAGATGTTGGGCTTTACCTCTAGATGTTAGGCTTTACCTCCAGATGTTGGGATTTACAAATAGATGTTGGGCTTTATATCTAGACTTTGGGCTTTAAATCTAGACGTTGGGCTTTAACTCTAGATGTTGGGCTTTACATTGCTTTGGCTTTACCTCTGGATGTCCTTCTTTACCTCTAGATGTTTGTCATAACCTCCAGATGTTGGGCTTTATATCTAGACTTTGGGCTTTAAATCTAGACGTTGGGGTTTACCTCTAGATTTTGGGCTTTGCACTGCTTCGTCTTTACCTCTAGATGTCCTGCTTTACCTCTAGATGTTTGTCTTTACCTCAAGATTTTGGGTTATACATCTAGATTTTTGGCTTTACCTCTAGATGTTGGGCTTTACATCTAGATGTTTGGCTTTCCCTCAATACATTCTGCTTTACCTCTAGATGTTGGGCTTTAAATCTAGATTTTCTGCTTTACCTCTAGATTTTAGGCCTTACATGGCTTGGTTTTTACCTCTAGATGTTGGGCTTTATCTCTAGATATTGGGCTTTACCTCTAGATGTTGGGTTTTACTTCTAGATGTTGGGTTTTTCCTCTAGATGTGGGATTCATATCTAGAGGTTGGGCTTCTCCTCTAGATGTGGGGCTTTATATCTAGATGTTGGGCTTTACCTCTAGATTTTGCGATTTACCTCTAGATGTTGGGCTTTATCTCTAGATATTGGGCTTTACCTCTAGATGTTGGGCTTTACATCTTGATGTCTGTCTTTAACTTTAGATGTTGGGCCTTAACATTGGATTTTGGAATTCACCTCTAGATGTTAGGCTTTACGTCTAGATTTTGGGCTTTACCTCTAGATGTTGAGCTTGACTTCTAGATTTTGGGTTTTCCATCTGGATTTTTGGCTTCTCTCTAGAAGCTGGGCTGTACCTCCAGACGTTGGGCTTTACCTCTAGATGTTGGGGTTTACCTCTAGACATTGGGTTTTACCTCTGGATGGTGGGTTTTACCTCTAGATGGTGGGATTTACACGTAGATTGTGGGCTTTAAATCTAGATTTTGGGCTTTAACTTTTGATTTTGGGTTTTAAATCTAGATTTTTGGCTTTTCCTCTAGAAGTTGGTCATTACCTCTAGACGTAGGGCTTTACCTCTAGATGTTGGTCTTTAAGTCTAGATATTGGACTTTACCTCTAGATGTAGGGGTTTACATCTAGATGTTTTGCTTTACATTTAGGTTTTGGGCTTCACCTCCAGATGTTGGGCTTTACATCTAGATGTTTGGCTTTCCCTCAATACATTCTGCTTTACCTCTAGAGGTTGGGCTTTAAATCTAGATTTTCTGCTTTATCTCTAGTTTTTGGGCCTTACATGCCTTGTTTTTAACTCTAGATCTTGGGCTTTATCTCTAGATATTGGGCTTTACCCCTAGATGTTGGGTTTTACTTCTAGATGTTGGGTTTTTCCTCTAGATGTGGGATTCATATCTAGAGGTTGGTCTTCTCCTCTAGATGTGGGGCTTTATATCTAGATGTTGGGCTTTACCTCTAGATTTTGCGATTTACCTCTAGATGTTGGGCTTTATCTCTAGATATTGGGCTTTACCTCTAGATGTTGGGCTTTACATCTAGATGTCTGTCTTTAACTTTAGATGTTGGGCCTTAACATTGGATTTTGGAATTCACCTCTAGATGTTAGGCTTTACGTCTAGATTTTGGGCTTTACCTCTAGATGTTGAGCTTTGCTTCTAGATTTTGGGTTTTCCATCTGGATTTTTGGCTTCTCTCTAGAAGCTGGGCTTTACCTCCAGACGTTGGGCTTTACCTCTAGATGTTGGGGTTTACCTCTAGACATTGGGTTTTACCTCTGGATGGTGGGTTTTACCTCTAGATGGTGGGATTTACATGTAGATTGTGGGCTTTAAATCTAGATTTTGGGCTTTAACTTTTGATTTTGGGTTTTAATTCTAGATTTTTGGCTTTTCCTCTAGAAGTTGGTCATTACCTCTAGACATTGGGCTTTACCTCTAGATGTTGGTCTTTAAGTCTAGATATTGGACTTTACCTCTAGATGTAGGGGTTTACATCTAGATATTTTGCTTTACATTTAGATTTTGGAATTCACCTCTAGTTGTTAGGCTTTACCTCTAGATGCTGGTCTTTACCTCGAGATGTTGGGCTTTAGATCTAGAAGTTGGGCTTTACATCTAGATTTTGGTCTTTACCTCTAGATATTGGGCTTTACCTCTAGATGTTTGGCTTTAGATCTAGAAATTGGGATTACATCTAGATTTTCGGCTTTATCTCTAGATGTTGAGATTTACCTCTAGATTTTGGGCTTTGCATTGCTTCGTCTTTACCTCTAGATGTCCTGCTTTACCTCTAGATGTTTGTCTTTACCTCAAGATGTTGGGTTTTACATCTAGATTTTTGGCTTTACCTCTAGGTGTTGGGCTTTACATCTAGATGTTTGGCTTCCCCTCAATACATTCTGCTTTACCTCTAGATTTTGGGCCTTACATCACTTGGTTGTTACCTCTAGATGTTGGGCTTCATCTCTAGATATTGGGCTTTACCTCTAGATGTTGGGTTTTACTTCTAGATGTTGTTTTTTTCCTCTAGATCTTGGGATACACCTCTAGAGGTTTGGCTTCTCATCTAGACATTGGGCTTTATATCTAGATGTTGGGCTTTACCTCTAGATGTTGGGCTTTACCTCTAGATGTTGGGCTTTACATCTAGATGTTGGACTTTACCTCTAGAAATTGGGCTATACCTCTACATGTTGGGCTTTACCTCTAGATTTGGGGTTTTACATCTAGATATTTGCCTTTATCTCTAGATGTTGGGCTTTACCTCTAGATGTTGGGCTTTACCTCTAGATGTTGAGCTTTACCTCTAGATGTTGGGCTTTACCTCTAGATTTTCGGCTTTATCTCTAGATGATGCGCTTCAACTCTAGATATTGGGCTTTATCTCTAGAAGTTGGATTTTACATCTAGGTGTTTGGCTTTAACTGTAGGTGTCGGGCTTTAACACTAGATTTTGGAATTCACCTCTAGATGTTTGGCTTTACCTCTAGATGTTGGGCTTTACCTCTAGATCTTTGGCTTTAGATCTAGAAATTCGGCTTTACATCTCTAATTTGGGCTTTAGCTCTAGATGTTGGGGTTTACCTCCAGATTTTGGGTTTTGAAATTCAGATTTTTGGCTTTTCCTGAAGAAGTTGGGCTTTACCTCTAGAGGTTGGGCTTTACCCATAGATGTAGGGTTTTACGTCTAGATGTTTGCCTTTAGCTCTAGATGTTGGGCTTTATCTCTAGATGTTGGGATATACCTCTATATGTTTTGCTTCACCTCTAGATGTTGGGCTCTAACCTCTAGATGTTGGGCTTTTTATCTAGACTTTGGAATTTATCTCTAGAATTTGGGGTATATTCTATATGTTGGGCTTTTCCTCCCGATTTTGGGTTTTATATCTAGATGTTTGGCTTCACCTCTAGAAGTTGGGCTTTACCTATAGACATTTGGCTTTCCGACTAGATGTTGAGCTTTACACCAGAAGTTTTGCTTTACCTCTAGATTTTGGGCTTTACCCCTAGATGTTGGGCTTTACATCTAGATTTTGGGATTTACCTCTAGATATTGGGCTTTACCTCTAGATTTTGGGGTTTAAATCTAAATTTTTGGCTTTACCTCTAGATGTTGGGCTTTACCTCTAGATGTTAGGCTTTACCTCCAGATGTTGGGATTTACAAATAGATGTTGGGCTTTATATCTAGACTTTGGGCTTTAAATCTAGACGTTGGGCTTTAACTCTAGATGTTGGGCTTTACATTGCTTTGGCTTTACCTCTGGATGTCCTTCTTTACCTCTAGATGTTTGTCATAACCTCCAGATGTTGGGCTTTATATCTAGACTTTGGGCTTTAAATCTAGACGTTGGGGTTTACCTCTAGATTTTGGGCTTTGCACTGCTTCGTCTTTACCTCTAGATGTCCTGCTTTACCTCTAGATGTTTGTCTTTACCTCAAGATTTTGGGTTATACATCTAGATTTTTGGCTTTACCTCTAGATGTTGGGCTTTACATCTAGATGTTTGGCTTTCCCTCAATACATTCTGCTTTACCTCTAGATGTTGGGCTTTAAATCTAGATTTTCTGCTTTACCTCTAGATTTTAGGCCTTACATGGCTTGGTTTTTACCTCTAGATGTTGGGCTTTATCTCTAGATATTGGGCTTTACCTCTAGATGTTGGGTTTTACTTCTAGATGTTGGGTTTTTCCTCTAGATGTGGGATTCATATCTAGAGGTTGGGCTTCTCCTCTAGATGTGGGGCTTTATATCTAGATGTTGGGCTTTACCTCTAGATTTTGCGATTTACCTCTAGATGTTGGGCTTTATCTCTAGATATTGGGCTTTACCTCTAGATGTTGGGCTTTACATCTTGATGTCTGTCTTTAACTTTAGATGTTGGGCCTTAACATTGGATTTTGGAATTCACCTCTAGATGTTAGGCTTTACGTCTAGATTTTGGGCTTTACCTCTAGATGTTGAGCTTGACTTCTAGATTTTGGGTTTTCCATCTGGATTTTTGGCTTCTCTCTAGAAGCTGGGCTGTACCTCCAGACGTTGGGCTTTACCTCTAGATGTTGGGGTTTACCTCTAGACATTGGGTTTTACCTCTGGATGGTGGGTTTTACCTCTAGATGGTGGGATTTACACGTAGATTGTGGGCTTTAAATCTAGATTTTGGGCTTTAACTTTTGATTTTGGGTTTTAAATCTAGATTTTTGGCTTTTCCTCTAGAAGTTGGTCATTACCTCTAGACGTAGGGCTTTACCTCTAGATGTTGGTCTTTAAGTCTAGATATTGGACTTTACCTCTAGATGTAGGGGTTTACATCTAGATGTTTTGCTTTACATTTAGGTTTTGGGCTTCACCTCCAGATGTTGGGCTTTACATCTAGATGTTTGGCTTTCCCTCAATACATTCTGCTTTACCTCTAGAGGTTGGGCTTTAAATCTAGATTTTCTGCTTTATCTCTAGTTTTTGGGCCTTACATGCCTTGTTTTTAACTCTAGATCTTGGGCTTTATCTCTAGATATTGGGCTTTACCCCTAGATGTTGGGTTTTACTTCTAGATGTTGGGTTTTTCCTCTAGATGTGGGATTCATATCTAGAGGTTGGTCTTCTCCTCTAGATGTGGGGCTTTATATCTAGATGTTGGGCTTTACCTCTAGATTTTGCGATTTACCTCTAGATGTTGGGCTTTATCTCTAGATATTGGGCTTTACCTCTAGATGTTGGGCTTTACATCTAGATGTCTGTCTTTAACTTTAGATGTTGGGCCTTAACATTGGATTTTGGAATTCACCTCTAGATGTTAGGCTTTACGTCTAGATTTTGGGCTTTACCTCTAGATGTTGAGCTTTGCTTCTAGATTTTGGGTTTTCCATCTGGATTTTTGGCTTCTCTCTAGAAGCTGGGCTTTACCTCCAGACGTTGGGCTTTACCTCTAGATGTTGGGGTTTACCTCTAGACATTGGGTTTTACCTCTGGATGGTGGGTTTTACCTCTAGATGGTGGGATTTACATGTAGATTGTGGGCTTTAAATCTAGATTTTGGGCTTTAACTTTTGATTTTGGGTTTTAATTCTAGATTTTTGGCTTTTCCTCTAGAAGTTGGTCATTACCTCTAGACATTGGGCTTTACCTCTAGATGTTGGTTATTAAGTCTAGATATTGGACTTTACCTCTAGATGTAGGGGTTTACATCTAGATATTTTGCTTTACATTTAGATTTTGGAATTCACCTCTAGTTGTTAGGCTTTACCTCTAGATGCTGGTCTTTACCTCGAGATGTTGGGCTTTAGATCTAGAAGTTGGGCTTTACATCTAGATTTTGGTCTTTACCTCTAGATATTGGGCTTTACCTCTAGATGTTTGGCTTTAGATCTAGAAATTGGGATTACATCTAGATTTTCGGCTTTATCTCTAGATGTTGAGATTTACCTCTAGATTTTGGGCTTTGCATTGCTTCGTCTTTACCTCTAGATGTCCTGCTTTACCTCTAGATGTTTGTCTTTACCTCAAGATGTTGGGTTTTACATCTAGATTTTTGGCTTTACCTCTAGGTGTTGGGCTTTACATCTAGATGTTTGGCTTCCCCTCAATACATTCTGCTTTACCTCTAGATTTTGGGCCTTACATCACTTGGTTGTTACCTCTAGATGTTGGGCTTCATCTCTAGATATTGGGCTTTACCTCTAGATGTTGGGTTTTATTTCTAGATGTTGGTTTTTTCCTCTAGATCTTGGGATACACCTCTAGAGGTTTGGCTTCTCATCTAGACATTGGGCTTTATATCTAGATGTTGGGCTTTACCTCTAGATGTTGGGCTTTACCTCTAGATGTTGGGCTTTACATCTAGATGTTGGACTTTACCTCTAGAAATTGGGCTATACCTCTACATGTTGGGCTTTACCTCTAGATTTGGGGTTTTACATCTAGATATTTGCCTTTATCTCTAGATGTTCGGCTTTACCTCTAGATTTTGGGCTTTACCTCTAGATGTTGAGCTTTACCTCTAGATTTTCGGCTTTATCTCTAGATGATGCGCTTCAACTCTAGATATTGGGCTTTATCTCTAGAAGTTGGATTTTACATCTAGGTGTTTGGCTTTAACTGTAGGTGTCGGGCTTTAACACTAGATTTTGGAATTCACCTCTAGATGTTTGGCTTTACCTCTAGATGTTGGGCTTTACCTCTAGATCTTTGGCTTTAGATCTAGAAATTCGGCTTTACATCTCTAATTTGGGCTTTAGCTCTAGATGTTGGGGTTTACCTCCAGATTTTGGGTTTTGAAATTCAGATTTTTGGCTTTTCCTGAAGAAGTTGGGCTTTACCTCTAGAGGTTGGGCTTTACCCATAGATGTAGGGTTTTACGTCTAGATGTTTGCCTTTAGCTCTAGATGTTGGGCTTTATCTCTAGATGTTGGGATATACCTCTATATGTTTTGCTTCACCTCTAGATGTTGGGCTCTAACCTCTAGATGTTGGGCTTTTTATCTAGACTTTGGAATTTATCTCTAGAATTTGGGCTATACTTCTATATGTTGGGCTTTTCCTCCCGATTTTGGGTTTTATATCTAGATGTTTGGCTTCACCTCTAGAAGTTGGGCTTTACCTATAGACGTTTGGCTTTCCGACTAGATGTTGAGCTTTACATCAGAAGTTTTGCTTTACCTCTAGATTTTGGGCTTTACCCCTAGATGTTGGGCTTTACATCTAGATTTTGGGATTTACTTCTAGATATTGGGCTTTACCTCTAGATTTTGGGGTTTAAATCTAAATTTTTGGCTTTACCTCTAGATGTTGGGCTTTACCTCTAGATGTTAGGCTTTACCTCCAGATGTTGGGATTTACAAATAGATGTTGGGCTTTATATCTAGACTTTGGGCTTTAAATCTAGATGTTGGGCTTTAAATCTAGATGTTGGGCTTTACATTGCTTTGGCTTTACCTCTGGATGTCTTTCTTTACCTCTAGATGTTTGTCATAACCTCCAGATGTTGGGCTTTATATCTAGACTTTGGGCTTTAAATCTAGACGTTGGGGTTTACCTCTAGATTTTGGGCTTTGCACTGCTTCGTCTTTACCTCTAGATGTCCTGCTTTACCTCTAGATGTTTGTCTTTACCTCAAGATTTTGGGTTATACATCTAGATTTTTGGCTTTACCTCTAGATGTTGGGCTTTACATCTAGATGTTTGGCTTTCCCTCAATACATTCTGCTTTACCTCTAGATGTTGGGCTTTAAATCTAGATTTTCTGCTTTACCTCTAGATTTTAGGCCTTACATGGCTTCGTTTTTACCTCTAGATGTTGGGCTTTATCTCTAGATATTGGGCTTTACCTCTAGATGTTGGGTTTTACTTCTAGATGTTGGGTTTTTCCTCTAGATGTGGGATTCATATCTAGAGGTTGGGCTTCTCCTCTAGATGTGGGGCTTTATATCTAGATGTTGGGCTTTACCTCTAGATTTTGCGATTTACCTCTAGATGTTGGGCTTTACATCTAGATGTCTGTCTTTAACTTTAGATGTTGGGCCTTAACATTGGATTTTGGAATTCACCTCTAGATGTTAGGCTTTACGTCTAGATTTTGGGCTTTACCTCTAGATGTTGAGCTTGACTTCTAGATTTTGGGTTTTCCATCTGATTTTTGGCTTCTCTCTAGAAGCTGGGCTGTACCTCCAGACGTTGGGCTTTACCTCTAGATGTTGGGGTTTACCTCTAGACATTGGGTTTTACCTCTGGATGGTGGGTTTTACCTCTAGATGGTGGGATTTACATGTAGATTGTGGGCTTTAAATCTAGATTTTGGGCTTTAACTTTTGATTTTGGGTTTTAAATCTAGATTTTTGGCTTTTCCTCCAGAAGTTGGTCATTACCTCTAGACGTAGGGCTTTACCTCTAGATGTTGGTCTTTAAGTCTAGATATTGGACTTTACCTCTAGATGTAGGGGTTTACATCTAGATGTTTTGCTTTACATTTAGGTTTTGGGCTTCACCTCCAGATGTTGGGCTTTACATCTAGATGTTTGGCTTTCCCTCAATACATTCTGCTTTACCTCTAGAGGTTGGGCTTTAAATCTAGATTTTCTGCTTTACCTCTAGATTTTGGGCCTTACATCCCTTGTTTTTAACTCTAGATGTTGGGCTTTATCTCTAGATATTGGGCTTTACCCCTAGATGTTGGGTTTTACTTCTAGATGTTGGGTTTTTCCTCTAGATGTGGGATTCATATCTAGAGGTTGGGCTTCTCCTCTAGATGTGGGGCTTTATATCTAGATGTTGGGCCTTAACATTGGATTTTGGAATTCACCTCTAGATGTTAGGCTTTACGTCTAGATTTTGGGCTTCACCTCTAGATGTTGGGCTTAGATCTAGAAGTTGTGCTTTACATCTAGATTCTGGGCTTTACCTCTAGATGTTGAGCTTTACTTCTAGATTTTGGGTTTTCCATCTGGATTTTTGGCTTCTCTCTAGAAGCTGGGCTTTACCTCCAGACCTTGGGCTTTACCTCTAGATGTTGGGGTTTACCTCTAGACATTGGGTTTTACCTCTGGATGGTGGGTTTTACCTCTAGATGGTGGGATTTACATGTAGATTGTGGGCTTTAAATCTAGATTTTGGGCTTTAACTTTTGATTTTGGGTTTTAATTCTAGATTTTTGGCTTTTCCTCTAGAAGTTGGTCATTACCTCTAGACATTGGGCTTTACCTCTAGATGTTGGTCTTTAAGTCTAGATATTGGACTTTACCTCTAGATGTAGGGGTTTACATCTAGATATTTTGCTTTACATTTAGATTTTGGAATTCACCTCTAGTTGTTAGGCTTTACCTCTAGATGCTGGTCTTTACCTCGAGATGTTGGGCTTTAGATCTAGAAGTTGGGCTTTACATCTAGATTTTGGTCTTTACCTCTAGATATTGGGCTTTACCTCTAGATGTTTGGCTTTAGATCTAGAAATTGGGATTACATCTAGATTTTCGGCTTTATCTCTAGATGTTGAGATTTACCTCTAGATTTTGGGCTTTGCATTGCTTCGTCTTTACCTCTAGATGTCCTGCTTTACCTCTAGATGTTTGTCTTTACCTCAAGATGTTGGGTTTTACATCTAGATTTTTGGCTTTACCTCTAGGTGTTGGGCTTTACATCTAGATGTTTGGCTTCCCCTCAATACATTCTGCTTTACCTCTAAATTTTGGGCCTTACATCACTTGGTTGTTACCTCTAGATGTTGGGCTTCATCTCTAGATATTGGGCTTTACCTCTAGATGTTGGGTTTTACTTCTAGATGTTGGTTTTTTCCTCTAGACCTTGGGATACACCTCTAGAGGTTTGGCTTCTCATCTAGACTTTGGGCTTTATATCTAGATGTTGGGCTTTACCTCTAGATGTTGGGCTTTACCTCTAGATGTTGGGCTTTACATCTAGATGTTGGACTTTACCTCTAGAAATTGGGCTATACCTCTACATGTTGGGCTTTACCTCTAGATTTGGGGTTTTACATCTAGATATTTGCCTTTATCTCTAGATGTTCGGCTTTACCTCTAGATTTTGGGCTTTACCTCTAGATGTTGGGCTTTACCTCTAGATGTTGGGCTTTACCTCTAGATTTTCGGCTTTATCTCTAGATGATGCGCTTCAACTCTAGATATTGGGCTTTATCTCTAGAAGTTGGATTTTACATCTAGGTGTTTGGCTTTAACTGTAGGTGTCGGGCTTTAACACTAGATTTTGGAATTCACCTCTAGATGTTTGGCTTTACCTCTAGATGTTGGGCTTTACCTCTAGATCTTTGGCTTTAGATCTAGAAATTCGGCTTTACATCTCTAATTTGGGCTTTAGCTCTAGATGTTGGGGTTTACCTCCAGATTTTGGGTTTTGAAATTCAGATTTTTGGCTTTTCCTGAAGAAGTTGGGCTTTACCTCTAGAGGTTGGGCTTTACCCATAGATGTAGGGTTTTACGTCTAGATGTTTGCCTTTAGCTCTAGATGTTGGGCTTTATCTCTAGATGTTGGGATATACCTCTATATGTTTTGCTTCACCTCTAGATGTTGGGCTCTAACCTCTAGATGTTGGGCTTTTTATCTAGACTTTGGAATTTATCTCTAGAATTTGGGCTATATTCTATATGTTGGGATTTTCCTCCCGATTTTGGGTTTTATATCTAGATGTTTGGCTTCACCTCTAGAAGTTGGGCTTTACCTATAGACATTTGGCTTTCCGACTAGATGTTGAGCTTTACACCAGAAGTTTTGCTTTACCTCTAGATTTTGGGCTTTACCCCTAGATGTTGGGCTTTACATCTAGATTTTGGGATTTACCTCTAGATATTGGGCTTTACCTCTAGATTTTGGGGTTTAAATCTAAATTTTTGGCTTTACCTCTAGATGTTGGGCTTTACCTCTAGATGTTAGGCTTTACCTCCAGATGTTGGGATTTACAAATAGATGTTGGGCTTTATATCTAGACTTTGGGCTTTAAATCTAGACGTTGGGCTTTAACTCTAGATGTTGGGCTTTACATTGCTTTGGCTTTACCTCTGGATGTCCTTCTTTACCTCTAGATGTTTGTCATAACCTCCAGATGTTGGGCTTTATATCTAGACTTTGGGCTTTAAATCTAGACGTTGGGGTTTACCTCTAGATTTTGGGCTTTGCACTGCTTCGTCTTTACCTCTAGATGTCCTGCTTTACCTCTAGATGTTTGTCTTTACCTCAAGATGTTGGGTTTTACATCTAGATTTTTGGCTTTACCTCTAGATGTTGGGCTTTACATCTAGATGTTTGGCTTTCCCTCAATACATTCTGCTTTACCTCTAGATGTTGGGCTTTAAATCTAGATTTTCTGCTTTACCTCTAGATTTTAGGCCTTACATGGCTTGGTTTTTACCTCTAGATGTTGGGCTTTACCCCTAGATGTTGGGTTTTACTTCTAGATGTTGGGTTTTTCCTCTAGATGTGGGATTCATATCTAGAGGTTGGGCTTCTCCTCTAGATGTGGGGCTTTATATCTAGATGTTGGGCCTTAACATTGGATTTTGGAATTCACCTCTAGATGTTAGGCTTTACGTCTAGATTTTGGGCTTCACCTCTAGATGTTGGGCTTAGATCTAGAAGTTGTGCTTTACATCTAGATTCTGGGCTTTACCTCTAGATGTTGAGCTTTACTTCTAGATTTTGGGTTTTCCATCTGGATTTTTGGCTTCTCTCTAGAAGCTGGGCTTTACCTCCAGACGTTGGGCTTTACCTCTAGATGTTGGGGTTTACCTCTAGACATTGGGTTTTACCTCTGGATGGTGGGTTTTACCTCTAGATGGTGGGATTTACATGTAGATTGTGGGCTTTAAATCTAGATTTTGGGCTTTAACTTTTGATTTTGGGTTTTAATTCTAGATTTTTGGCTTTTCCTCTAGAAGTTGGTCATTACCTCTAGACATTGGGCTTTACCTCTAGATGTTGGTTATTAAGTCTAGATATTGGACTTTACCTCTAGATGTAGGGGTTTACATCTAGATATTTTGCTTTACATTTAGATTTTGGAATTCACCTCTAGTTGTTAGGCTTTACCTCTAGATGCTGGTCTTTACCTCGAGATGTTGGGCTTTAGATCTAGAAGTTGGGCTTTACATCTAGATTTTGGTCTTTACCTCTAGATATTGGGCTTTACCTCTAGATGTTTGGCTTTAGATCTAGAAATTGGGATTACATCTAGATTTTCGGCTTTATCTCTAGATGTTGAGATTTACCTCTAGATTTTGGGCTTTGCATTGCTTCGTCTTTACCTCTAGATGTCCTGCTTTACCTCTAGATGTTTGTCTTTACCTCAAGATGTTGGGTTTTACATCTAGATTTTTGGCTTTACCTCTAGGTGTTGGGCTTTACATCTAGATGTTTGGCTTCCCCTCAATACATTCTGCTTTACCTCTAGATTTTGGGCCTTACATCACTTGGTTGTTACCTCTAGATGTTGGGCTTCATCTCTAGATATTGGGCTTTACCTCTAGATGTTGGGTTTTACTTCTAGATGTTGGTTTTTTCCTCTAGATCTTGGGATACACCTCTAGAGGTTTGGCTTCTCATCTAGACATTGGGCTTTATATCTAGATGTTGGGCTTTACCTCTAGATGTTGGGCTTTACCTCTAGATGTTGGGCTTTACATCTAGATGTTGGACTTTACCTCTAGAAATTGGGCTATACCTCTACATGTTGGGCTTTACCTCTAGATTTGGGGTTTTACATCTAGATATTTGCCTTTATCTCTAGATGTTCGGCTTTACCTCTAGATGTTGGGCTTTACCTCTAGATGTTGGGCTTTACCTCTAGATGTTGGGCTTTACCTCTAGATTTTCGGCTTTATCTCTAGATGATGCGCTTCAACTCTAGATATTGGGCTTTATCTCTAGAAGTTGGATTTTACATCTAGGTGTTTGGCTTTAACTGTAGGTGTCGGGCTTTAACACTAGATTTTGGAATTCACCTCTAGATGTTTGGCTTTACCTCTAGATGTTGGGCTTTACCTCTAGATCTTTGGCTTTAGATCTAGAAATTCGGCTTTACATCTCTAATTTGGGCTTTAGCTCTAGATGTTGGGGTTTACCTCCAGATTTTGGGTTTTGAAATTCAGATTTTTGGCTTTTCCTGAAGAAGTTGGGCTTTACCTCTAGAGGTTGGGCTTTACCCATAGATGTAGGGTTTTACGTCTAGATGTTTGCCTTTAGCTCTAGATGTTGGTCTTTATCTCTAGATGTTGGGATATACCTCTATATGTTTTGCTTCACCTCTAGATGTTGGGCTCTAACCTCTAGATGTTGGGCTTTTTATCTAGACTTTGGAATTTATCTCTAGAATTTGGGCTATATTCTATATGTTGGGCTTTTCCTCCCGATTTTGGGTTTTATATCTAGATGTTTGGCTTCACCTCTAGAAGTTGGGCTTTACCTATAGACATTTGGCTTTCCGACTAGATGTTGAGCTTTACACCAGAAGTTTTGCTTTACCTCTAGATTTTGGGCTTTACCCCTAGATGTTGGGCTTTACATCTAGATTTTGGGATTTACCTCTAGATATTGGGCTTTACCTCTAGATTTTGGGGTTTAAATCTAAATTTTTGGCTTTACCTCTAGATGTTGGGCTTTACCTCTAGATGTTAGGCTTTACCTCCAGATGTTGGGATTTACAAATAGATGTTGGGCTTTATATCTAGACTTTGGGCTTTAAATCTAGACGTTGGGCTTTAACTCTAGATGTTGGGCTTTACATTGCTTTGGCTTTACCTCTGGATGTCCTTCTTTACCTCTAGATGTTTGTCATAACCTCCAGATGTTGGGCTTTATATCTAGACTTTGGGCTTTAAATCTAGACGTTGGGGTTTACCTCTAGATTTTGGGCTTTGCACTGCTTCGTCTTTACCTCTAGATGTCCTGCTTTACCTCTAGATGTTTGTCTTTACCTCAAGATTTTGGGTTATACATCTAGATTTTTGGCTTTACCTCTAGATGTTGGGCTTTACATCTAGATGTTTGGCTTTCCCTCAATACATTCTGCTTTACCTCTAGATGTTGGGCTTTAAATCTAGATTTTCTGCTTTACCTCTAGATTTTAGGCCTTACATGGCTTGGTTTTTACCTCTAGATGTTGGGCTTTATCTCTAGATATTGGGCTTTACCTCTAGATGTTGGGTTTTACTTCTAGATGTTGGGTTTTTCCTCTAGATGTGGGATTCATATCTAGAGGTTGGGCTTCTCCTCTAGATGTGGGGCTTTATATCTAGATGTTGGGCTTTACCTCTAGATTTTGCGATTTACCTCTAGATGTTGGGCTTTATCTCTAGATATTGGGCTTTACCTCTAGATGTTGGGCTTTACATCTTGATGTCTGTCTTTAACTTTAGATGTTGGGCCTTAACATTGGATTTTGGAATTCACCTCTAGATGTTAGGCTTTACGTCTAGATTTTGGGCTTTACCTCTAGATGTTGAGCTTGACTTCTAGATTTTGGGTTTTCCATCTGGATTTTTGGCTTCTCTCTAGAAGCTGGGCTTTACCTCCAGACGTTGGGCTTTACCTCTAGATGTTGGGGTTTACCTCTAGACATTGGGTTTTACCTCTGGATGGTGGGTTTTACCTCTAGATGGTGGGATTTACATGTAGATTGTGGGCTTTAAATCTAGATTTTGGGCTTTAACTTTTGATTTTGGGTTTTAAATCTAGATTTTTGGCTTTTCCTCCAGAAGTTGGTCATTACCTCTAGACGTAGGGCTTTACCTCTAGATGTTGGTCTTTAAGTCTAGATATTGGACTTTACCTCTAGATGTAGGGGTTTACATCTAGATGTTTTGCTTTACATTTAGGTTTTGGGCTTCACCTCCAGATGTTGGGCTTTACATCTAGATGTTTGGCTTTCCCTCAATACATTCTGCTTTACCTCTAGAGGTTGGGCTTTAAATCTAGATTTTCTGCTTTACCTCTAGATTTTGGGCCTTACATCCCTTGTTTTTAACTCTAGATGTTGGGCTTTATCTCTAGATATTGGGCTTTACCCCTAGATGTTGGGTTTTACTTCTAGATGTTGGGTTTTTCCTCTAGATGTGGGATTCATATCTAGAGGTTGGGCTTCTCCTCTAGATGTGGGGCTTTATATCTAGATGTTGGGCCTTAACATTGGATTTTGGAATTCACCTCTAGATGTTAGGCTTTACGTCTAGATTTTGGGCTTCACCTCTAGATGTTGGGCTTAGATCTAGAAGTTGTGCTTTACATCTAGATTCTGGGCTTTACCTCTAGATGTTGAGCTTTACTTCTAGATTTTGGGTTTTCCATCTGGATTTTTGGCTTCTCTCTAGAAGCTGGGCTTTACCTCCAGACGTTGGGCTTTACCTCTAGATGTTGGGGTTTACCTCTAGACATTGGGTTTTACCTCTGGATGGTGGGTTTTACCTCTAGATGGTGGGATTTACATGTAGATTGTGGGCTTTAAATCTAGATTTTGGGCTTTAACTTTTGATTTTGGGTTTTAATTCTAGATTTTTGGCTTTTCCTCTAGAAGTTGGTCATTACCTCTAGACATTGGGCTTTACCTCTAGATGTTGGTCTTTAAGTCTAGATATTGGACTTTACCTCTAGATGTAGGGGTTTACATCTAGATATTTTGCTTTACATTTAGATTTTGGAATTCACCTCTAGTTGTTAGGCTTTACCTCTAGATGCTGGTCTTTACCTCGAGATGTTGGGCTTTAGATCTAGAAGTTGGGCTTTACATCTAGATTTTTGTCTTTACCTCTAGATATTGGGCTTTACCTCTAGATGTTTGGCTTTAGATCTAGAAATTGGGATTACATCTAGATTTTCGGCTTTATCTCTAGATGTTGAGATTTACCTCTAGATTTTGGGCTTTGCATTGCTTCGTCTTTACCTCTAGATGTCCTGCTTTACCTCTAGATGTTTGTCTTTACCTCAAGATGTTGGGTTTTACATCTAGATTTTTGGCTTTACCTCTAGGTGTTGGGCTTTACATCTAGATGTTTGGCTTCCCCTCAATACATTCTGCTTTACCTCTAGATTTTGGGCCTTACATCACTTGGTTGTTACCTCTAGATGTTGGGCTTCATCTCTAGATATTGGGCTTTACCTCTAGATGTTGGGTTTTACTTCTAGATGTTGGTTTTTTCCTCTAGATCTTGGGATACACCTCTAGAGGTTTGGCTTCTCATCTAGACATTGGGCTTTATATCTAGATGTTGGGCTTTACCTCTAGATGTTGGGCTTTACCTCTAGATGTTGGGCTTTACATCTAGATGTTGGACTTTACCTCTAGAAATTGGGCTATACCTCTACATGTTGGGCTTTACCTCTAGATTTGGGGTTTTACATCTAGATATTTGCCTTTATCTCTAGATGTTCGGCTTTACCTCTAGATTTTGGGCTTTACCTCTAGATGTTGGGCTTTACCTCTAGATGTTGGGCTTTACCTCTAGATTTTCGGCTTTATCTCTAGATGATGCGCTTCAACTCTAGATATTGGGCTTTATCTCTAGAAGTTGGATTTTACATCTAGGTGTTTGGCTTTAACTGTAGGTGTCGGGCTTTAACACTAGATTTTGGAATTCACCTCTAGATGTTTGGCTTTACCTCTAGATGTTGGGCTTTACCTCTAGATCTTTGGCTTTAGATCTAGAAATTCGGCTTTACATCTCTAATTTGGGCTTTAGCTCTAGATGTTGGGGTTTACCTCCAGATTTTGGGTTTTGAAATTCAGATTTTTGGCTTTTCCTGAAGAAGTTGGGCTTTACCTCTAGAGGTTGGGCTTTACCCATAGATGTAGGGTTTTACGTCTAGATGTTTGCCTTTAGCTCTAGATGTTGGTCTTTATCTCTAGATGTTGGGATATACCTCTATATGTTTTGCTTCACCTCTAGATGTTGGGCTCTAACCTCTAGATGTTGGGCTTTTTATCTAGACTTTGGAATTTATCTCTAGAATTTGGGCTATATTCTATATGTTGGGCTTTTCCTCCCGATTTTGGGTTTTATATCTAGATGTTTGGCTTCACCTCTAGAAGTTGGGCTTTACCTATAGACATTTGGCTTTCCGACTAGATGTTGAGCTTTACACCAGAAGTTTTGCTTTACCTCTAGATTTTGGGCTTTACCCCTAGATGTTGGGCTTTACATCTAGATTTTGGGATTTACTTCTAGATATTGGGCTTTACCTCTAGATTTTGGGGTTTAAATCTAAATTTTTGGCTTTACCTCTAGATGTTGGGCTTTACCTCTAGATGTTAGGCTTTACCTCCAGATGTTGGGATTTACAAATAGATGTTGGGCTTTATATCTAGACTTTGGGCTTTAAATCTAGACGTTGGGCTTTAACTCTAGATGTTGGGCTTTACATTGCTTTGGCTTTACCTCTGGATGTCCTTCTTTACCTCTAGATGTTTGTCATAACCTCCAGATGTTGGGCTTTATATCTAGACTTTGGGCTTTAAATCTAGACGTTGGGGTTTACCTCTAGATTTTGGGCTTTGCACTGCTTCGTCTTTACCTCTAGATGTCCTGCTTTACCTCTAGATGTTTGTCTTTACCTCAAGATTTTGGGTTATACATCTAGATTTTTGGCTTTACCTCTAGATGTTGGGCTTTACATCTAGATGTTTGGCTTTCCCTCAATACATTCTGCTTTACCTCTAGATGTTGGGCTTTAAATCTAGATTTTCTGCTTTACCTCTAGATTTTAGGCCTTACATGGCTTGGTTTTTACCTCTAGATGTTGGGCTTTACCCCTAGATGTTGGGTTTTACTTCTAGATGTTGGGTTTTTCCTCTAGATGTGGGATTCATATCTAGAGGTTGGGCTTCTCCTCTAGATGTGGGGCTTTATATCTAGATGTTGGGCCTTAACATTGGATTTTGGAATTCACCTCTAGATGTTAGGCTTTACGTCTAGATTTTGGGCTTCACCTCTAGATGTTGGGCTTAGATCTAGAAGTTGTGCTTTACATCTAGATTCTGGGCTTTACCTCTAGATGTTGAGCTTTACTTCTAGATTTTGGGTTTTCCATCTGGATTTTTGGCTTCTCTCTAGAAGCTGGGCTTTACCTCCAGACGTTGGGCTTTACCTCTAGATGTTGGGGTTTACCTCTAGACATTGGGTTTTACCTCTGGATGGTGGGTTTTACCTCTAGATGGTGGGATTTACATGTAGATTGTGGGCTTTAAATCTAGATTTTGGGCTTTAACTTTTGATTTTGGGTTTTAATTCTAGATTTTTGGCTTTTCCTCTAGAAGTTGGTCATTACCTCTAGACATTGGGCTTTACCTCTAGATGTTGGTCTTTAAGTCTAGATATTGGACTTTACCTCTAGATGTAGGGGTTTACATCTAGATATTTTGCTTTACATTTAGATTTTGGAATTCACCTCTAGTTGTTAGGCTTTACCTCTAGATGCTGGTCTTTACCTCGAGATGTTGGGCTTTAGATCTAGAAGTTGGGCTTTACATCTAGATTTTGGTCTTTACCTCTAGATATTGGGCTTTACCTCTAGATGTTTGGCTTTAGATCTAGAAATTGGGATTACATCTAGATTTTCGGCTTTATCTCTAGATGTTGAGATTTACCTCTAGATTTTGGGCTTTGCATTGCTTCGTCTTTACCTCTAGATGTCCTGCTTTACCTCTAGATGTTTGTCTTTACCTCAAGATGTTGGGTTTTACATCTAGATTTTTGGCTTTACCTCTAGGTGTTGGGCTTTACATCTAGATGTTTGGCTTCCCCTCAATACATTCTGCTTTACCTCTAGATTTTGGGCCTTACATCACTTGGTTGTTACCTCTAGATGTTGGGCTTCATCTCTAGATATTGGGCTTTACCTCTAGATGTTGGGTTTTACTTCTAGATGTTGGTTTTTTCCTCTAGATCTTGGGATACACCTCTAGAGGTTTGGCTTCTCATCTAGACATTGGGCTTTATATCTAGATGTTGGGCTTTACCTCTAGATGTTGGGCTTTACCTCTAGATGTTGGGCTTTACATCTAGATGTTGGACTTTACCTCTAGAAATTGGGCTATACCTCTACATGTTGGGCTTTACCTCTAGATTTGGGGTTTTACATCTAGATATTTGCCTTTATCTCTAGATGTTCGGCTTTACCTCTAGATTTTGGGCTTTACCTCTAGATGTTGGGCTTTACCTCTAGATGTTGGGCTTTACCTCTAGATTTTCGGCTTTATCTCTAGATGATGCGCTTCAACTCTAGATATTGGGCTTTATCTCTAGAAGTTGGATTTTACATCTAGGTGTTTGGCTTTAACTGTAGGTGTCGGGCTTTAACACTAGATTTTGGAATTCACCTCTAGATGTTTGGCTTTACCTCTAGATGTTGGGCTTTACCTCTAGATCTTTGGCTTTAGATCTAGAAATTCGGCTTTACATCTCTAATTTGGGCTTTAGCTCTAGATGTTGGGGTTTACCTCCAGATTTTGGGTTTTGAAATTCAGATTTTTGGCTTTTCCTGAAGAAGTTGGGCTTTACCTCTAGAGGTTGGGCTTTACCCATAGATGTAGGGTTTTACGTCTAGATGTTTGCCTTTAGCTCTAGATGTTGGTCTTTATCTCTAGATGTTGGGATATACCTCTATATGTTTTGCTTCACCTCTAGATGTTGGGCTCTAACCTCTAGATGTTGGGCTTTTTATCTAGACTTTGGAATTTATCTCTAGAATTTGGGCTATATTCTATATGTTGGGCTTTTCCTCCCGATTTTGGGTTTTATATCTAGATGTTTGGCTTCACCTCTAGAAGTTGGGCTTTACCTATAGACATTTGGCTTTCCGACTAGATGTTGAGCTTTACACCAGAAGTTTTGCTTTACCTCTAGATTTTGGGCTTTACCCCTAGATGTTGGGCTTTACATCTAGATTTTGGGATTTACCTCTAGATATTGGGCTTTACCTCTAGATTTTGGGGTTTAAATCTAAATTTTTGGCTTTACCTCTAGATGTTGGGCTTTACCTCTAGATGTTAGGCTTTACCTCCAGATGTTGGGATTTACAAATAGATGTTGGGCTTTATATCTAGACTTTGGGCTTTAAATCTAGACGTTGGGCTTTAACTCTAGATGTTGGGCTTTACATTGCTTTGGCTTTACCTCTGGATGTCCTTCTTTACCTCTAGATGTTTGTCATAACCTCCAGATGTTGGGCTTTATATCTAGACTTTGGGCTTTAAATCTAGACGTTGGGGTTTACCTCTAGATTTTGGGCTTTGCACTGCTTCGTCTTTACCTCTAGATGTCCTGCTTTACCTCTAGATGTTTGTCTTTACCTCAAGATTTTGGGTTATACATCTAGATTTTTGGCTTTACCTCTAGATGTTGGGCTTTACATCTAGATGTTTGGCTTTCCCTCAATACATTCTGCTTTACCTCTAGATGTTGGGCTTTAAATCTAGATTTTCTGCTTTACCTCTAGATTTTAGGCCTTACATGGCTTGGTTTTTACCTCTAGATGTTGGGCTTTATCTCTAGATATTGGGCTTTACCTCTAGATGTTGGGTTTTACTTCTAGATGTTGGGTTTTTCCTCTAGATGTGGGATTCATATCTAGAGGTTGGGCTTCTCCTCTAGATGTGGGGCTTTATATCTAGATGTTGGGCTTTACCTCTAGATTTTGCGATTTACCTCTAGATGTTGGGCTTTACATCTAGATGTCTGTCTTTAACTTTAGATGTTGGGCCTTAACATTGGATTTTGGAATTCACCTCTAGATGTTAGGCTTTACGTCTAGATTTTGGGCTTTACCTCTAGATGTTGAGCTTGACTTCTAGATTTTGGGTTTTCCATCTGATTTTTGGCTTCTCTCTAGAAGCTGGGCTGTACCTCCAGACGTTGGGCTTTACCTCTAGATGTTGGGGTTTACCTCTAGACATTGGGTTTTACCTCTGGATGGTGGGTTTTACCTCTAGATGGTGGGATTTACATGTAGATTGTGGGCTTTAAATCTAGATTTTGGGCTTTAACTTTTGATTTTGTGTTTTAAATCTAGATTTTTGGCTTTTCCTCCAGAAGTTGGTCATTACCTCTAGACGTAGGGCTTTACCTCTAGATGTTGGTCTTTAAGTCTAGATATTGGACTTTACCTCTAGATGTAGGGGTTTACATCTAGATGTTTTGCTTTACATTTAGGTTTTGGGCTTCACCTCCAGATGTTGGGCTTTACATCTAGATGTTTGGCTTTCCCTCAATACATTCTGCTTTACCTCTAGATGTTGGGCTTTAAATCTAGATTTTCTGCTTTACCTCTAGATTTTGGGCCTTACATCCCTTGTTTTTAACTCTAGATGTTGGGCTTTATCTCTAGATATTGGGCTTTACCCCTAGATGTTGGGTTTTACTTCTAGATGTTGGGTTTTTCCTCTAGATGTGGGATTCATATCTAGAGGTTGGGCTTCTCCTCTAGATGTGGGGCTTTATATCTAGATGTTGGGCCTTAACATTGGATTTTGGAATTCACCTCTAGATGTTAGGCTTTACGTCTAGATTTTGGGCTTCACCTCTAGATGTTGGGCTTAGATCTAGAAGTTGTGCTTTACATCTAGATTCTGGGCTTTACCTCTAGATGTTGAGCTTTACTTCTAGATTTTGGGTTTTCCATCTGGATTTTTGGCTTCTCTCTAGAAGCTGGGCTTTACCTCCAGACGTTGGGCTTTACCTCTAGATGTTGGGGTTTACCTCTAGACATTGGGTTTTACCTCTGGATGGTGGGTTTTACCTCTAGATGGTGGGATTTACATGTAGATTGTGGGCTTTAAATCTAGATTTTGGGCTTTAACTTTTGATTTTGGGTTTTAATTCTAGATTTTTGGCTTTTCCTCTAGAAGTTGGTCATTACCTCTAGACATTGGGCTTTACCTCTAGATGTTGGTCTTTAAGTCTAGATATTGGACTTTACCTCTAGATGTAGGGGTTTACATCTAGATATTTTGCTTTACATTTAGATTTTGGAATTCACCTCTAGTTGTTAGGCTTTACCTCTAGATGCTGGTCTTTACCTCGAGATGTTGGGCTTTAGATCTAGAAGTTGGGCTTTACATCTAGATTTTTGTCTTTACCTCTAGATATTGGGCTTTACCTCTAGATGTTTGGCTTTAGATCTAGAAATTGGGATTACATCTAGATTTTCGGCTTTATCTCTAGATGTTGAGATTTACCTCTAGATTTTGGGCTTTGCATTGCTTCGTCTTTACCTCTAGATGTCCTGCTTTACCTCTAGATGTTTGTCTTTACCTCAAGATGTTGGGTTTTACATCTAGATTTTTGGCTTTACCTCTAGGTGTTGGGCTTTACATCTAGATGTTTGGCTTCCCCTCAATACATTCTGCTTTACCTCTAGATTTTGGGCCTTACATCACTTGGTTGTTACCTCTAGATGTTGGGCTTCATCTCTAGATATTGGGCTTTACCTCTAGATGTTGGGTTTTACTTCTAGATGTTGGTTTTTTCCTCTAGATCTTGGGATACACCTCTAGAGGTTTGGCTTCTCATCTAGACATTGGGCTTTATATCTAGATGTTGGGCTTTACCTCTAGATGTTGGGCTTTACCTCTAGATGTTGGGCTTTACATCTAGATGTTGGACTTTACCTCTAGAAATTGGGCTATACCTCTACATGTTGGGCTTTACCTCTAGATTTGGGGTTTTACATCTAGATATTTGCCTTTATCTCTAGATGTTCGGCTTTACCTCTAGATTTTGGGCTTTACCTCTAGATGTTGGGCTTTACCTCTAGATGTTGGGCTTTACCTCTAGATTTTCGGCTTTATCTCTAGATGATGCGCTTCAACTCTAGATATTGGGCTTTATCTCTAGAAGTTGGATTTTACATCTAGGTGTTTGGCTTTAACTGTAGGTGTCGGGCTTTAACACTAGATTTTGGAATTCACCTCTAGATGTTTGGCTTTACCTCTAGATGTTGGGCTTTACCTCTAGATCTTTGGCTTTAGATCTAGAAATTCGGCTTTACATCTCTAATTTGGGCTTTAGCTCTAGATGTTGGGGTTTACCTCCAGATTTTGGGTTTTGAAATTCAGATTTTTGGCTTTTCCTGAAGAAGTTGGGCTTTACCTCTAGAGGTTGGGCTTTACCCATAGATGTAGGGTTTTACGTCTAGATGTTTGCCTTTAGCTCTAGATGTTGGTCTTTATCTCTAGATGTTGGGATATACCTCTATATGTTTTGCTTCACCTCTAGATGTTGGGCTCTAACCTCTAGATGTTGGGCTTTTTATCTAGACTTTGGAATTTATCTCTAGAATTTGGGCTATACTTCTATATGTTGGGCTTTTCCTCCCGATTTTGGGTTTTATATCTAGATGTTTGGCTTCACCTCTAGAAGTTGGGCTTTACCTATAGACATTTGGCTTTCCGACTAGATGTTGAGCTTTACACCAGAAGTTTTGCTTTACCTCTAGATTTTGGGCTTTACCCCTAGATGTTGGGCTTTACATCTAGATTTTGGGATTTACCTCTAGATATTGGGCTTTACCTCTAGATTTTGGGGTTTAAATCTAAATTTTTGGCTTTACCTCTAGATGTTGGGCTTTACCTCTAGATGTTAGGCTTTACCTCCAGATGTTGGGATTTACAAATAGATGTTGGGCTTTATATCTAGACTTTGGGCTTTAAATCTAGACGTTGGGCTTTAACTCTAGATGTTGGGCTTTACATTGCTTTGGCTTTACCTCTGGATGTCCTTCTTTACCTCTAGATGTTTGTCATAACCTCCAGATGTTGGGCTTTATATCTAGACTTTGGGCTTTAAATCTAGACGTTGGGGTTTACCTCTAGATTTTGGGCTTTGCACTGCTTCGTCTTTACCTCTAGATGTCCTGCTTTACCTCTAGATGTTTGTCTTTACCTCAAGATTTTGGGTTATACATCTAGATTTTTGGCTTTACCTCTAGATGTTGGGCTTTACATCTAGATGTTTGGCTTTCCCTCAATACATTCTGCTTTACCTCTAGATGTTGGGCTTTAAATCTAGATTTTCTGCTTTACCTCTAGATTTTAGGCCTTACATGGCTTGGTTTTTACCTCTAGATGTTGGGCTTTATCTCTAGATATTGGGCTTTACCTCTAGATGTTGGGGTTTACTTCTAGATGTTGGGTTTTTCCTCTAGATGTGGGATTCATATCTAGAGGTTGGGCTTCTCCTCTAGATGTGGGGCTTTATATCTAGATGTTGGGCTTTACCTCTAGATTTTGCGATTTACCTCTAGATGTTGGGCTTTATCTCTAGATATTGGGCTTTACCTCTAGATGTTGGGTTTTACATCTAGATGTCTGTCTTTAACTTTAGATGTTGGGCCTTAACATTGGATTTTGGAATTCACCTCTAGATGTTAGGCTTTACGTCTAGATTTTGGGCTTTACCTCTAGATGTTGAGCTTGACTTCTAGATTTTGGGTTTTCCATCTGATTTTTGGCTTCTCTCTAGAAGCTGGGCTTTACCTCCAGACGTTGGGCTTTACCTCTAGATGTTGGGGTTTACCTCTAGACATTGGGTTTTACCTCTGGATGGTGGGTTTTACCTCTAGATGGTGGGATTTACATGTAGTTTGTGGGCTTTAAATCTAGATTTTGGGCTTTAACTTTTGATTTTGGGTTTTAAATCTAGATTTTTGGCTTTTCCTCCAGAAGTTGGTCATTACCTCTAGACGTAGGGCTTTACCTCTAGATGTTGGTCTTTAAGTCTAGATATTGGACTTTACCTCTAGATGTAGGGGTTTACATCTAGATGTTTTGCTTTACATTTAGGTTTTGGGCTTCACCTCCAGATGTTGGGCTTTACATCTAGATGTTTGGCTTTCCCTCAATACATTCTGCTTTACCTCTAGATGTTGGGCTTTAAATCTAGATTTTCTGCTTTACCTCTAGATTTTGGGCCTTACATCCCTTGTTTTTAACTCTAGATGTTGGGCTTTATCTCTAGATATTGGGCTTTACCCCTAGATGTTGGGTTTTACTTCTAGATGTTGGGTTTTTCCTCTAGATGTGGGATTCATATCTAGAGGTTGGGCTTCTCCTCTAGATGTGGGGCTTTATATCTAGATGTTGGGCCTTAACATTGGATTTTGGAATTCACCTCTAGATGTTAGGCTTTACGTCTAGATTTTGGGCTTCACCTCTAGATGTTGGGCTTAGATCTAGAAGTTGTGCTTTACATCTAGATTCTGGGCTTTACCTCTAGATGTTGAGCTTTACTTCTAGATTTTGGGTTTTCCATCTGGATTTTTGGCTTCTCTCTAGAAGCTGGGCTTTACCTCCAGACGTTGGGCTTTACCTCTAGATGTTGGGGTTTACCTCTAGACATTGGGTTTTACCTCTGGATGGTGGGTTTTACCTCTAGATGGTGGGATTTACATGTAGATTGTGGGCTTTAAATCTAGATTTTGGGCTTTAACTTTTGATTTTGGGTTTTAATTCTAGATTTTTGGCTTTTCCTCTAGAAGTTGGTCATTACCTCTAGACATTGGGCTTTACCTCTAGATGTTGGTCTTTAAGTCTAGATATTGGACTTTACCTCTAGATTTAGGGGTTTACATCTAGATATTTTGCTTTACATTTAGATTTTGGAATTCACCTCTAGTTGTTAGGCTTTACCTCTAGATGCTGGTCTTTACCTCGAGATGTTGGGCTTTAGATCTAGAAGTTGGGCTTTACATCTAGATTTTGGTCTTTACCTCTAGATATTGGGCTTTACCTCTAGATGTTTGGCTTTAGATCTAGAAATTGGGATTACATCTAGATTTTCGGCTTTATCTCTAGATGTTGAGATTTACCTCTAGATTTTGGGCTTTGCATTGCTTCGTCTTTACCTATAGATGTCCTGCTTTACCTCTAGATGTTTGTCTTTACCTCAAGATGTTGGGTTTTACATCTAGATTTTTGGCTTTACCTCTAGGTGTTGGGCTTTACATCTAGATGTTTGGCTTCCCCTCAATACATTCTGCTTTACCTCTAGATTTTGGGCCTTACATCACTTGGTTGTTACCTCTAGATGTTGGGCTTCATCTCTAGATATTGGGCTTTACCTCTAGATGTTGGGTTTTACTTCTAGATGTTGGTTTTTTCCTCTAGATCTTGGGATACACCTCTAGAGGTTTGGCTTCTCATCTAGACATTGGGCTTTATATCTAGATGTTGGGCTTTACCTCTAGATGTTGGGCTTTACCTCTAGATGTTGGGCTTTACATCTAGATGTTGGACTTTACCTCTAGAAATTGGGCTATACCTCTACATGTTGGGCTTTACCTCTAGATCTGGGGTTTTACATCTAGATATTTGCCTTTATCTCTAGATGTTCGGCTTTACCTCTAGATTTTGGGCTTTACCTCTAGATGTTGGGCTTTACCTCTAGATGTTGGGCTTTACCTCTAGATTTTCGGCTTTATCTCTAGATGATGCGCTTCAACTCTAGATATTGGGCTTTATCTCTAGAAGTTGGATTTTACATCTAGGTGTTTGGCTTTAACTGTAGGTGTCGGGCTTTAACACTAGATTTTGGAATTCACCTCTAGATGTTTGGCTTTACCTCTAGATGTTGGGCTTTACCTCTAGATCTTTGGCTTTAGATCTAGAAATTCGGCTTTACATCTCTAATTTGGGCTTTAGCTCTAGATGTTGGGGTTTACCTCCAGATTTTGGGTTTTGAAATTCAGATTTTTGGCTTTTCCTGAAGAAGTTGGGCTTTACCTCTAGAGGTTGGGCTTTACCCATAGATGTAGGGTTTTACGTCTAGATGTTTGCCTTTAGCTCTAGATGTTGGTCTTTATCTCTAGATGTTGGGATATACCTCTATATGTTTTGCTTCACCTCTAGATGTTGGGCTCTAACCTCTAGATGTTGGGCTTTTTATCTAGACTTCGGAATTTATCTCTAGAATTTGGGCTATACTTCTATATGTTGGGCTTTTCCTCCCGATTTTGGGTTTTATATCTAGATGTTTGGCTTCACCTCTAGAAGTTGGGCTTTACCTATAGACATTTGGCTTTCCGACTAGATGTTGAGCTTTACACCAGAAGTTTTGCTTTACCTCTAGATTTTGGGCTTTACCCCTAGATGTTGGGCTTTACATCTAGATTTTGGGATTTACCTCTAGATATTGGGCTTTACCTCTAGATTTTGGGGTTTAAATCTAAATTTTTGGCTTTACCTCTAGATGTTGGGCTTTACCTCTAGATGTTAGGCTTTACCTCCAGATGTTGGGATTTACAAATAGATGTTGGGCTTTATATCTAGACGTTGGGGTTTACCTCTAGATTTTGGGCTTTGCACTGCTTCGTCTTTACCTCTAGATGTCCTGCTTTACCTCTAGATGTTTGTCTTTACCTCAAGATTTTGGGTTATACATCTAGATTTTTGGCTTTACCTCTAGATGTTGGGCTTTACATCTAGATGTTTGGCTTTCCCTCAATACATTCTGCTTTACCTCTAGATGTTGGGCTTTAAATCTAGATTTTCTGCTTTACCTCTAGATTTTAGGCCTTACATCGCTTGGTTTTTACCTCTAGATGTTGGGCTTTATCTCTAGATATTGGGCTTTACCTCTAGATGTTGGGTTTTACTTCTAGATGTTGGGTTTTTCCTCTAGATGTGGGATTCATATCTAGAGGTTGGGCTTCTCCTCTAGATGTGGGGCTTTATATCTAGATGTTGGGCTTTACCTCTAGATTTTGCGATTTACCTCTAGATGTTGGGCTTTATCTCTAGATATTGGGCTTTACCTCTAGATGTTGGGCTTTACATCTAGATGTCTGTCTTTAACTTTAGATGTTGGGCCTTAACATTGGATTTTGGAATTCACCTCTAGATGTTAGGCTTTACGTCTAGATTTTGGGCTTTACCTCTAGATGTTGAGCTTGACTTCTAGATTTTGGGTTTTCCATCTGATTTTTGGCTTCTCTCTAGAAGCTGGGCTTTACCTCCAGACGTTGGGCTTTACCTCTAGATGTTGGGGTTTACCTCTAGACATTGGGTTTTACCTCTGGATGGTGGGATTTACATGTAGATTGTGGGCTTTAAATCTAGATTTTGGGCTTTAACTTTTGATTTTGGGTTTTAAATCTAGATTTTTGGCTTTTCCTCCAGAAGTTGGTCATTACCTCTAGACGTAGGGCTTTACCTCTAGATGTTGGTCTTTAAGTCTAGATATTGGACTTTACCTCTAGATGTAGGGGTTTACATCTAGATGTTTTGCTTTACATTTAGGTTTTGGGCTTCACCTCCAGATGTTGGGCTTTACATCTAGATGTTTGGCTTTCCCTCAATACATTCTGCTTTACCTCTAGATGTTGGGCTTTAAATCTAGATTTTCTGCTTTACCTCTAGTTTTTGGGCCTTACATCCCTTGTTTTTAACTCTAGATGTTGGGCTTTATCTCTAGATATTGGGCTTTACCCCTAGATGTTGGGTTTTACTTCTAGATGTTGGGTTTTTCCTCTAGATGTGGGATTCATATCTAGAGGTTGGGCTTCTCCTCTAGATGTGGGGCTTTATATCTAGATGTTGGGCCTTAACATTGGATTTTGGAATTCACCTCTAGATGGTGGGTTTTACCTCTAGATGGTGGGATTTACACGTAGATTGTGGGCTTTAAATCTACATTTTGGGCTTTACCTTTTGATTTTGGGTTTTAAATCTAGATTTTTGGCTTTTCCTCCAGAAGTTGGTCATTACCTCTAGACGTAGGGCTTTACCTCTAGATGTTGGTCTTTAAGTCTAGATATTGGATTTTACCTCTAGATGTAGGGGTTTACATCTAGATGTTTTGCTTTACATTTAGATTTTGGGCTTCACCTCTAGATGTTGGGCTTTACATCTAGATGTTTGGCTTTCCCTCAATACATTCTGCTTTACCTCTAGATGTTGGGCTTCATCTCTAGATATTGGGCTTTACCTCTAGATGTTGGGTTTTATTTCTAGATGTTGGTTTTTTCCTCTAGATCTTGGGATACACCTCTAGAGGTTTGGCTTCTCATCTAGACATTGGGCTTTATATCTAGATGTTGGGCTTTACCTCTAGATGTTGGGCTTTACCTCTAGATGTTGGGCTTTACATCTAGATGTTGGACTTTACCTCTAGAAATTGGGCTATACCTCTACATGTTGGGCTTTACCTCTAGATCTGGGGTTTTACATCTAGATATTTGCCTTTATCTCTAGATGTTCGGCTTTACCTCTAGATTTTGGGCTTTACCTCTAGATGTTGGGCTTTACCTCTAGATGTTGGGCTTTACCTCTAGATTTTCGGCTTTATCTCTAGATGATGCGCTTCAACTCTAGATATTGGGCTTTATCTCTAGAAGTTGGATTTTACATCTAGGTGTTTGGCTTTAACTGTAGGTGTCGGGCTTTAACACTAGATTTTGGAATTCACCTCTAGATGTTTGGCTTTACCTCTAGATGTTGGGCTTTACCTCTAGATCTTTGGCTTTAGATCTAGAAATTCGGCTTTACATCTCTAATTTGGGCTTTAGCTCTAGATGTTGGGGTTTACCTCCAGATTTTGGGTTTTGAAATTCAGATTTTTGGCTTTTCCTGAAGAAGTTGGGCTTTACCTCTAGAGGTTGGGCTTTACCCATAGATGTATGGTTTTACGTCTAGATGTTTGCCTTTAGCTCTAGATGTTGGTCTTTATCTCTAGATGTTGGGATATACCTCTATATGTTTTGCTTCACCTCTAGATGTTGGGCTCTAACCTCTAGATGTTGGGCTTTTTATCTAGACTTCGGAATTTATCTCTAGAATTTGGGCTATACTTCTATATGTTGGGCTTTTCCTCCCGATTTTGGGTTTTATATCTAGATGTTTGGCTTCACCTCTAGAAGTTGGGCTTTACCTATAGACATTTGGCTTTCCGACTAGATGTTGAGCTTTACACCAGAAGTTTTGCTTTACCTCTAGATTTTGGGCTTTACCCCTAGATGTTGGGCTTTACATCTAGATTTTGGGATTTACCTCTAGATATTGGGCTTTACCTCTAGATTTTGGGGTTTAAATCTAAATTTTTGGCTTTACCTCTAGATGTTGGGCTTTACCTCTAGATGTTAGGCTTTACCTCCAGATGTTGGGATTTACAAATAGATGTTGGGCTTTATATCTAGACGTTGGGGTTTACCTCTAGATTTTGGGCTTTGCACTGCTTCGTCTTTACCTCTAGATGTCCTGCTTTACCTCTAGATGTTTGTCTTTACCTCAAGATTTTGGGTTATACATCTAGATTTTTGGCTTTACCTCTAGATGTTGGGCTTTACATCTAGATGTTTGGCTTTCCCTCAATACATTCTGCTTTACCTCTAGATGTTGGGCTTTAAATCTAGATTTTCTGCTTTACCTCTAGATTTTAGGCCTTACATCGCTTGGTTTTTACCTCTAGATGTTGGGCTTTATCTCTAGATATTGGGCTTTACCTCTAGATGTTGGGTTTTACTTCTAGATGTTGGGTTTTTCCTCTAGATGTGGGATTCATATCTAGAGGTTGGGCTTCTCCTCTAGATGTGGGGCTTTATATCTAGATGTTGGGCTTTACCTCTAGATTTTGCGATTTACCTCTAGATGTTGGGCTTTATCTCTAGATATTGGGCTTTACCTCTAGATGTTGGGCTTTACATCTAGATGTCTGTCTTTAACTTTAGATGTTGGGCCTTAACATTGGATTTTGGAATTCACCTCTAGATGTTAGGCTTTACGTCTAGATTTTGGGCTTTACCTCTAGATGTTGAGCTTGACTTCTAGATTTTGGGTTTTCCATCTGATTTTTGGCTTCTCTCTAGAAGCTGGGCTTTACCTCCAGACGTTGGGCTTTACCTCTAGATGTTGGGGTTTACCTCTAGACATTGGGTTTTACCTCTGGATGGTGGGATTTACATGTAGATTGTGGGCTTTAAATCTAGATTTTGGGCTTTAACTTTTGATTTTGGGTTTTAAATCTAGATTTTTGGCTTTTCCTCCAGAAGTTGGTCATTACCTCTAGACGTAGGGCTTTACCTCTAGATGTTGGTCTTTAAGTCTAGATATTGGACTTTACCTCTAGATGTAGGGGTTTACATCTAGATGTTTTGCTTTACATTTAGGTTTTGGGCTTCACCTCCAGATGTTGGGCTTTACATCTAGATGTTTGGCTTTCCCTCAATACATTCTGCTTTACCTCTAGATGTTGGGCTTTAAATCTAGATTTTCTGCTTTACCTCTAGTTTTTGGGCCTTACATCCCTTGTTTTTAACTCTAGATGTTGGGCTTTATCTCTAGATATTGGGCTTTACCCCTAGATGTTGGGTTTTACTTCTAGATGTTGGGTTTTTCCTCTAGATGTGGGATTCATATCTAGAGGTTGGGCTTCTCCTCTAGATGTGGGGCTTTATATCTAGATGTTGGGCCTTAACATTGGATTTTGGAATTCACCTCTAGATGGTGGGTTTTACCTCTAGATGGTGGGATTTACACGTAGATTGTGGGCTTTAAATCTACATTTTGGGCTTTACCTTTTGATTTTGGGTTTTAAATCTAGATTTTTGGCTTTTCCTCCAGAAGTTGGTCATTACCTCTAGACGTAGGGCTTTACCTCTAGATGTTGGTCTTTAAGTCTAGATATTGGATTTTACCTCTAGATGTAGGGGTTTACATCTAGATGTTTTGCTTTACATTTAGATTTTGGGCTTCACCTCTAGATGTTGGGCTTTACATCTAGATGTTTGGCTTTCCCTCAATACATTCTGCTTTACCTCTAGATGTTGGGCTTTAAATCTAGATTTTCTGCTTTACCTCTAGATTTTAGGCCTTACATCGCTTGGTTTTTACCTCTAGATGTTGGGCTTTATCTCTAGATATTGGGCTTTACCCCTAGATGTTGGGTTTTACTTCTAGATGTTGGGTTTTTCCTCTAGATGTGGGATTCATATCTAGAGGTTGGGCTTCTCCTCTAGATGTGGGGCTTTATATCTAGATGTTGGGCCTTAACATTGGATTTTGGAATTCACCTCTAGATGTTAGGCTTTACGTCTAGATTTTGGGCTTCACCTCTAGATGTTGGGCTTAGATCTAGAAGTTGTGCTTTACATCTAGATTCTGGGCTTTACCTCTAGATGTTGATCTTTGCTTCTAGATTTTGGGTTTTCCATCTGGATTTTTGGCTTCTCTCTAGAAGCTGGGCTTTACCTCCAGACGTTGGGCTTTACCTCTAGATGTTGGGGTTTACATCTAGACATTGGGTTTTACCTCTGGATGGTGGGTTTTACCTCTAGATGGTGGGATTTACATGTAGATTGTGGGCTTTAAATCTAGATTTTGGGCTTTAACTTTTGATTTTGGGTTTTAATTCTAGATTTTTGGCTTTTCCTCTAGAAGTTGGTCATTACCTCTAGACATTGGGCTTTACCTCTAGATGTTGGTCTTTAAGTCTAGATATTGGACTTTACCTCTAGATGTAGGGGTTTACATCTAGATATTTTGCTTTACATTTAGATTTTGGAATTCACCTCTAGTTGTTAGGCTTTACCTCTAGATGCTGGTCTTTACCTCGAGATGTTGGGCTTTAGATCTAGAAGTTGGGCTTTACATCTAGATTTTGGTCTTTACCTCTAGATATTGGGCTTTACCTCTAGATGTTTGGCTTTAGATCTAGAAATTGGGATTACATCTAGATTTTCGGCTTTATCTCTAGATGTTGAGATTTACCTCTAGATTTTGGGCTTTGCATTGCTTCGTCTTTACCTCTAGATGTCCTGCTTTACCTCTAGATGTTTGTCTTTACCTCAAGATGTTGGGTTTTACATCTAGATTTTTGGCTTTACCTCTAGGTGTTGGGCTTTACATCTAGATGTTTGGCTTCCCCTCAATACATTCTGCTTTACCTCTAGATTTTGGGCCTTACATCACTTGGTTGTTACCTCTAGATGTTGGGCTTCATCTCTAGATATTGGGCTTTACCTCTAGATGTTGGGTTTTACTTCTAGATGTTGGTTTTTTCCTCTAGATCTTGGGATACACCTCTAGAGGTTTGGCTTCTCATCTAGACATTGGGCTTTATATCTAGATGTTGGGCTTTACCTCTAGATGTTGGGCTTTACCTCTAGATGTTGGGCTTTACATCTAGATGTTGGACTTTACCTCTAGAAATTGGGCTATACCTCTACATGTTGGGCTTTACCTCTAGATTTGGGGTTTTACATCTAGATATTTGCCTTTATCTCTAGATGTTCGGCTTTACCTCTAGATTTTGGGCTTTACCTCTAGATGTTGGGCTTTACCTCTAGATTTTCGGCTTTATCTCTAGATGATGCGCTTCAACTCTAGATATTGGGCTTTATCTCTAGAAGTTGGATTTTACATCTAGGTGTTTGGCTTTAACTGTAGGTGTCGGGCTTTAACACTAGATTTTGGAATTCACCTCTAGATGTTTGGCTTTACCTCTAGATGTTGGGCTTTACCTCTAGATGTTGGGCTTTACCTCTAGATTTTCGGCTTTATCTCTAGATGATGCGCTTCAACTCTAGATATTGGGCTTTATCTCTAGAAGTTGGATTTTACATCTAGGTGTTTGGCTTTAACTGTAGGTGTCGGGCTTTAACACTAGATTTTGGAATTCACCTCTAGATGTTTGGCTTTATCTCTAGATGTTGGGCTTTACCTCTAGATCTTTGGCTTTAGATCTAGAAATTCGGCTTTACATCTCTAATTTGGGCTTTAGCTCTAGATGTTGGGGTTTACCTCCAGATTTTGGGTTTTGAAATTCAGATTTTTGGCTTTTCCTGAAGAAGTTGGGCTTTACCTCTAGAGGTTGGGCTTTACCCATAGATGTAGGGTTTTACGTCTAGATGTTTGCCTTTAGCTCTAGATGTTGGGCTTTATCTCTAGATGTTGGGATATACCTCTAGATGTTGGGCTCTAACGTCTAGATGTTGGGCTCTAACCTCTGGATGTTGGGCTTTTTATCTAGACTTTGGAATTTATCTCTAGAATTTGGGCTATACTTCTATATGTTGGGCTTTTCCTCCCGATTTTGGGTTTTATATCTAGATGTTTGGCTTCACCTCTAGAAGTTGGGCTTTACCTATAGACATTTGGCTTTCCGACTAGATGTTGAGCTTTACATCAGAAGTTTTGCTTTACCTCTAGATGTTGGGCTTTACATCTAGATGTTTGGCTTTCCCTCAATACATTCTGCTTTACCTCTAGATGTTGGGCTTTAAATCTAGATTTTCTGCTTTACCTCTAGATTTTAGGCCTTACATCGCTTGGTTTTTACCTCTAGATGTTGGGCTTTATCTCTAGATATTGGGCTTTACCTCTAGATGTTGGGTTTTACTTCTAGATGTTGGGTTTTTCCTCTAGATGTGGGATTCATATCTAGAGGTTGGGCTTCTCCTCTAGATGTGGGGCTTTATATCTAGATGTTGGGCCTTAACATTGGATTTTGGAATTCACCTCTAGATGTTAGGCTTTACGTCTAGATTTTGGGCTTCACCTCTAGATGTTGGGCTTAGATCTAGAAGTTGTGCTTTACATCTAGATTCTGGGCTTTACCTCTAGATGTTGAGCTTTGCTTCTAGATTTTGGGTTTTCCATCTGGATTTTTGGCTTCTCTCTAGAAGCTGGGCTTTACCTCCAGACGTTGGGCTTTACCTCTAGATGTTGGGGTTTACCTCTAGACATTGGGTTTTACCTCTGGATGGTGGGTTTTACCTCTAGATGGTGGGATTTACATGTAGATTGTGGGCTTTAAATCTAGATTTTGGGCTTTAACTTTTGATTTTGGGTTTTAATTCTAGATTTTTGGCTTTTCCTCTAGAAGTTGGTCATTACCTCTAGACATTGGGCTTTACCTCTAGATGTTGGTCTTTAAGTCTAGATATTGGACTTTACCTCTAGATTTAGGGGTTTACATCTAGATATTTTGCTTTACATTTAGATTTTGGAATTCACCTCTAGTTGTTAGGCTTTACCTCTAGATGCTGGTCTTTACCTCGAGATGTTGGGCTTTAGATCTAGAAGTTGGGCTTTACATCTAGATTTTGGTCTTTACCTCTAGATATTGGGCTTTACCTCTAGATGTTTGGCTTTAGATCTAGAAATTGGGATTACATCTAGATTTTCGGCTTTATCTCTAGATGTTGAGATTTACCTCTAGATTTTGGGCTTTGCATTGCTTCGTCTTTACCTCTAGATGTCCTGCTTTACCTCTAGATGTTTGTCTTTACCTCAAGATGTTGGGTTTTACATCTAGATTTTTGGCTTTACCTCTAGGTGTTGGGCTTTACATCTAGATGTTTGGCTTCCCCTCAATACATTCTGCTTTACCTCTAGATTTTGGGCCTTACATCACTTGGTTGTTACCTCTAGATGTTGGGCTTCATCTCTAGATATTGGGCTTTACCTCTAGATGTTGGGTTTTACTTCTAGATGTTGGTTTTTTCCTCTAGATCTTGGGATACACCTCTAGAGGTTTGGCTTCTCATCTAGACATTGGGCTTTATATCTAGATGTTGGGCTTTACCTCTAGATGTTGGGCTTTACCTCTAGATGTTGGGCTTTACATCTAGATGTTGGACTTTACCTCTAGAAATTGGGCTATACCTCTACATGTTGGGCTTTACCTCTAGATTTGGGGTTTTACATCTAGATATTTGCCTTTATCTCTAGATGTTCGGCTTTACCTCTAGATTTTGGGCTTTACCTCTAGATGTTGGGCTTTACCTCTAGATGTTGGGCTTTACCTCTAGATTTTCGGCTTTATCTCTAGATGATGCGCTTCAACTCTAGATATTGGGCTTTATCTCTAGAAGTTGGATTTTACATCTAGGTGTTTGGCTTTAACTGTAGGTGTCGGGCTTTAACACTAGATTTTGGAATTCACCTCTAGATGTTTGGCTTTACCTCTAGATGTTGGGCTTTACCTCTAGATCTTTGGCTTTAGATCTAGAAATTCGGCTTTACATCTCTAATTTGGGCTTTAGCTCTAGATGTTGGGGTTTACCTCCAGATTTTGGGTTTTGAAATTCAGATTTTTGGCTTTTCCTGAAGAAGTTGGGCTTTACCTCTAGAGGTTGGGCTTTACCCATAGATGTAGGGTTTTATGTCTAGATGTTTGCCTTTAGCTCTAGATGTTGGGCTTTATCTCTAGATGTTGGGATATACCTCTATATGTTTTGCTTCACCTCTAGATGTTGGGCTCTAACCTCTAGATGTTGGGCTTTTTATCTAGACTTTGGAATTTATCTCTAGAATTTGGGCTATACTTCTATATGTTGGGCTTTTCCTCCCGATTTTGGGTTTTATATCTAGATGTTTGGCTTCACCTCTAGAAGTTGGGCTTTACCTATAGACATTTGGCTTTCCGACTAGATGTTGAGCTTTACACCAGAAGTTTTGCTTTACCTCTAGATTTTGGGCTTTACCTCTAGATGTTGGGCTTTACATCTAGATTTTGGGATTTACCTCTAGATATTGGGCTTTACCTCTAGATTTTGGGGTTTAAATCTAAATTTTTGGCTTTACCTCTAGATGTTGGGCTTTACCTCTAGATGTTAGGCTTTACCTCCAGATGTTGGGATTTACAAATAGGTGTTGGGCTTTATATCTAGACTTTGGGCTTTAAATCTAGACGTTGGGCTTTAACTCTAGATGTTGGGCTTTACATTGCTTTGGCTTTACCTCTGGATGTCCTTCTTTACCTCTAGATGTTTGTCATAACCTCCAGATGTTGGGCTTTATATCTAGACTTTGGGCTTTAAATCTAGACGTTGGGGTTTACCTCTAGATTTTGGGCTTTGCACTGCTTCGTCTTTACCTCTAGATGTCCTGCTTTACCTCTAGATGTTTGTCTTTACCTCAAGATTTTGGGTTATACATCTAGATTTTTGGCTTTACCTCTAGATGTTGGGCTTTACATCTAGATGTTTGGCTTTCCCTCAATACATTCTGCTTTACCTCTAGATGTTGGGCTTTAAATCTAGATTTTCTGCTTTACCTCTAGATTTTAGGCCTTACATCGCTTGGTTTTTACCTCTAGATGTTGGGCTTTATCTCTAGATATTGGGCTTTACCTCTAGATGTTGGGTTTTACTTCTAGATGTTGGGTTTTTCCTCTAGATGTGGGATTCATATCTAGAGGTTGGGCTTCTCCTCTAGATGTGGGGCTTTATATCTAGATGTTGGGCTTTACCTCTAGATTTTGCGATTTACCTCTAGATGTTGGGCTTTATCTCTAGATATTGGGCTTTACCTCTAGATGTTGGGCTTTACATCTAGATGTCTGTCTTTAACTTTAGATGTTGGGCCTTAACATTGGATTTTGGAATTCACCTCTAGATGTTAGGCTTTACGTCTAGATTTTGGGCTTTACCTCTAGATGTTGAGCTTGACTTCTAGATTTTGGGTTTTCCATCTGATTTTTGGCTTCTCTCTAGAAGCTGGGCTTTACCTCCAGACGTTGGGCTTTACCTCTAGATGTTGGGGTTTACCTCTAGACATTGGGTTTTACCTCTGGATGGTGGGTTTTACCTCTAGATGGTGGGATTTACATGTAGATTGTGGGCTTTAAATCTAGATTTTGGGCTTTAACTTTTGATTTTGGGTTTTAAATCTAGATTTTTGGCTTTTCCTCCAGAAGTTGGTCATTACCTCTAGACGTAGGGCTTTACCTCTAGATGTTGGTATTTAAGTCTAGATATTGGACTTTACCTCTAGATGTAGGGGTTTACATCTAGATGTTTTGCTTTACATTTAGATTTTGGGCTTCACCTCCAGATGTTGGGCTTTACATCTAGATGTTTGGCTTTCCCTCAATACATTCTGCTTTACCTCTAGATGTTGGGCTTTAAATCTAGATTTTCTGCTTTACCTCTAGATTTTGGGCCTTACATCCCTTGTTTTTAACTCTAGATGTTGGGCTTTATCTCTAGATATTGGGCTTTACCCCTAGATGTTGGGGTTTACTTCTAGATGTTGGGTTTTTCCTCTAGATGTGGGATTCATATCTAGAGGTTGGGCTTCTCCTCTAGATGTGGGGCTTTATATCTAGATGTTGGGCCTTAACATTGGATTTTGGAATTCACCTCTAGATGGTGGGTTTTACCTCTAGATGGTGGGATTTACACGTAGATTGTGGGCTTTAAATCTACATTTTGGGCTTTACCTTTTGATTTTGGGTTTTAAATCTAGATTTTTGGCTTTTCCTCCAGAAGTTGGTCATTACCTCTAGACGTAGGGCTTTACCTCTAGATGTTGGTCTTTAAGTCTAGATATTGGATTTTACCTCTAGATGTAGGGGTTTACATCTAGATGTTTTGCTTTACATTTAGATTTTGGGCTTCACCTCTAGATGTTGGGCTTTACATCTAGATGTTTGGCTTTCCCTCAATACATTCTGCTTTACCTCTAGATGTTGGGCTTTAAATCTAGATTTTCTGCTTTACCTCTAGATTTTGGGCCTTACATGCCTTGTTTTTAACTCTAGATGTTGGGCTTTATCTCTAGATATTGGGCTTTACCCCTAGATGTTGGGTTTTACTTCTAGATGTTGGGTTTTTCCTCTAGATGTGGGATTCATATCTAGAGGTTGGGCTTCTCCTCTAGATGTGGGGCTTTATATCTACATGTTGGGCCTTAACATTGGATTTTGGAATTCACCTCTAGATGTTAGGCTTTACGTCTAGATTTTGGGCTTCACCTCTAGATGTTGGGCTTAGATCTAGAAGTTGTGCTTTACATCTAGATTCTGGGCTTTACCTCTAGATGTTGAGCTTTACTTCTAGATTTTGGGTTTTCCATCTGGATTTTTGGCTTCTCTCTAGAAGCTGGGCTTTACCTCCAGACGTTGGGCTTTACCTCTAGATGTTGGGGTTTACCTCTAGACATTGGGTTTTACCTCTGGATGGTGGGTTTTACCTCTAGATGGTGGGATTTACATGTAGATTGTGGGCTTTAAATCTAGATTTTGGGCTTTAACTTTTGATTTTGGGTTTTAATTCTAGATTTTTGGCTTTTCCTCTAGAAGTTGGTCATTACCTCTAGACATTGGGCTTTACCTCTAGATGTTGGTTATTAAGTCTAGATATTGGACTTTACCTCTAGATGTAGGGGTTTACATCTAGATATTTTGCTTTACATTTAGATTTTGGAATTCACCTCTAGTTGTTAGGCTTTACCTCTAGATGCTGGTCTTTACCTCGAGATGTTGGGCTTTAGATCTAGAAGTTGGGCTTTACATCTAGATTTTGGTCTTTACCTCTAGATATTGGGCTTTACCTCTAGATGTTTGGCTTTAGATCTAGAAATTGGGATTACATCTAGATTTTCGGCTTTATCTCTAGATGTTGAGATTTACCTCTAGATTTTGGGCTTTGCATTGCTTCGTCTTTACCTCTAGATGTCCTGCTTTACCTCTAGATGTTTGTCTTTACCTCAAGATGTTGTTTTTACATCTAGATTTTTGGCTTTACCTCTAGGTGTTGGGCTTTACATCCAGATGTTTGGCTTCTCCTCAATACATTCTGCTTTACCTCTAGATTTTGGGCCTTACATCACTTGGTTGTTACCTCTAGATGTTGGGCTTCATCTCTAGATATTGGGCTTTACCTCTAGATGTTGGGTTTTACTTCTAGATGTTGGTTTTTTCCTCTAGATCTTGGGATACACCTCTAGAGGTTTGGCTTCTCATCTAGACATTGGGCTTTATATCTAGATGTTGGGCTTTACCTCTAGATGTTGGGCTTTACCTCTAGATGTTGGGCTTTACATCTAGATGTTGGACTTTACCTCTAGAAATTGGGCTATACCTCTACATGTTGGGCTTTACCTCTAGATTTGGGGTTTTACATCTAGATATTTGCCTTTATCTCTAGATGTTCGGCTTTACCTCTAGATTTTGGGCTTTACCTCTAGATGTTGGGCTTTACCTCTAGATGTTGGGCTTTACCTCTAGATTTTCGGCTTTATCTCTAGATGATGCGCTTCAACTCTAGATATTGGGCTTTATCTCTAGAAGTTGGATTTTACATCTAGGTGTTTGGCTTTAACTGTAGGTGTCGGGCTTTAACACTAGATTTTGGAATTCACCTCTAGATGTTTGGCTTTACCTCTAGATGTTGGGCTTTACCTCTAGATCTTTGGCTTTAGATCTAGAAATTCGGCTTTACATCTCTAATTTGGGCTTTAGCTCTAGATGTTGGGGTTTACCTCCAGATTTTGGGTTTTGAAATTCAGATTTTTGGCTTTTCCTGAAGAAGTTGGGCTTTACCTCTAGAGGTTGGGCTTTACCCATAGATGTAGGGTTTTACGTCTAGATGTTTGCCTTTAGCTCTAGATGTTGGGCTTTATCTCTAGATGTTGGGATATACCTCTATATGTTTTGCTTCACCTCTAGATGTTGGGCTCTAACCTCTAGATGTTGGGCTTTTTATCTAGACTTTGGAATTTATCTCTAGAATTTGGGCTATACTTCTATATGTTGGGCTTTTCCTCCCGATTTTGGGTTTTATATCTAGATGTTTGGCTTCACCTCTAGAAGTTGGGCTTTACCTATAGACATTTGGCTTTCCGACTAGATGTTGAGCTTTACATCAGAAGTTTTGCTTTACCTCTAGATTTTGGGCTTTACCCCTAGATGTTGGGCTTTACATCTAGATTTTGGGATTTACCTCTAGATATTGGGCTTTACCTCTAGATTTTGGGGTTTAAATCTAAATTTTTGGCTTTACCTCTAGATGTTGGGCTTTACCTCTAGATGTTAGGCTTTACCTCCAGATGTTGGGATTTACAAATAGATGTTGGGCTTTATATCTAGACTTTGGGCTTTAAATCTAGACGTTGGGCTTTAACTCTAGATGTTGGGCTTTACATTGCTTTGGCTTTACCTCTGGATGTCCTTCTTTACCTCTAGATGTTTGTCATAACCTCCAGATGTTGGGCTTTATATCTAGACTTTGGGCTTTAAATCTAGACGTTGGGGTTTACCTCTAGATTTTGGGCTTTGCACTGCTTCGTCTTTACCTCTAGATGTCCTGCTTTACCTCTAGATGCTTGTCTTTACCTCAAGATTTTGGGTTATACATCTAGATTTTTGGCTTTACCTCTAGATGTTGGGCTTTACATCTAGATGTTTGGCTTTCCCTCAATACATTCTGCTTTACCTCTAGATGTTGGGCTTTAAATCTAGATTTTCTGCTTTACCTCTAGATTTTAGGCCTTACATCGCTTGGTTTTTACCTCTAGATGTTGGGCTTTATCTCTAGATATTGGGCTTTACCTCTAGATGTTGGGTTTTACTTCTAGATGTTGGGTTTTTCCTCTAGATGTGGGATTCATATCTAGAGGTTGGGCTTCTCCTCTAGATGTGGGGCTTTATATCTACATGTTGGGCTTTACCTCTAGATTTTGCGATTTACCTCTAGATGTTCGGCTTTACCTCTAGATTTTGGGCTTTACCTCTAGATGTTGGGCTTTACCTCTAGATGTTGGGCTTTACCTCTAGATTTTCGGCTTTATCTCTAGATGATGCGCTTCAACTCTAGATATTGGGCTTTATCTCTAGAAGTTGGATTTTACATCTAGGTGTTTGGCTTTAACTGTAGGTGTCGGGCTTTAACACTAGATTTTGGAATTCACCTCTAGATGTTTGGCTTTACCTCTAGATGTTGGGCTTTACCTCTAGATCTTTGGCTTTAGATCTAGAAATTCGGCTTTACATCTCTAATTTGGGCTTTAGCTCTAGATGTTGGGGTTTACCTCCAGATTTTGGGTTTTGAAATTCAGATTTTTGGCTTTTCCTGAAGAAGTTGGGCTTTACCTCTAGAGGTTGGGCTTTACCCATAGATGTAGGGTTTTACGTCTAGATGTTTGCCTTTAGCTCTAGATGTTGGGCTTTATCTCTAGATGTTGGGATATACCTCTATATGTTTTGCTTCACCTCTAGATGTTGGGCTCTAACCTCTAGATGTTGGGCTTTTTATCTAGACTTTGGAATTTATCTCTAGAATTTGGGCTATACTTCTATATGTTGGGCTTTTCCTCCCGATTTTGGGTTTTATATCTAGATGTTTGGCTTCACCTCTAGAAGTTGGGCTTTACCTATAGACATTTGGCTTTCCGACTAGATGTTGAGCTTTACATCAGAAGTTTTGCTTTACCTCTAGATTTTGGGCTTTACCCCTAGATGTTGGGCTTTACATCTAGATTTTGGGATTTACCTCTAGATATTGGGCTTTACCTCTAGATTTTGGGGTTTAAATCTAAATTTTTGGCTTTACCTCTAGATGTTAGGCTTTACCTCCAGATGTTGGGATTTACAAATAGATGTTGGGCTTTATATCTAGACTTTGGGCTTTAAATCTAGACGTTGGGCTTTAACTCTAGATGTTGGGCTTTACATTGCTTTGGCTTTACCTCTGGATGTCCTTCTTTACCTCTAGATGTTTGTCATAACCTCCAGATGTTGGGCTTTATATCTAGACTTTGGGCTTTAAATCTAGACGTTGGGGTTTACCTCTAGATTTTGGGCTTTGCACTGCTTCGTCTTTACCTCTAGATGTCCTGCTTTACCTCTAGATGCTTGTCTTTACCTCAAGATTTTGGGTTATACATCTAGATTTTTGGCTTTACCTCTAGATGTTGGGCTTTACATCTAGATGTTTGGCTTTCCCTCAATACATTCTGCTTTACCTCTAGATGTTGGGCTTTAAATCTAGATTTTCTGCTTTACCTCTAGATTTTAGGCCTTACATCGCTTGGTTTTTACCTCTAGATGTTGGGCTTTATCTCTAGATATTGGGCTTTACCTCTAGATGTTGGGTTTTACTTCTAGATGTTGGGTTTTTCCTCTAGATGTGGGATTCATATCTAGAGGTTGGGCTTCTCCTCTAGATGTGGGGCTTTATATCTACATGTTGGGCTTTACCTCTAGATTTTGCGATTTACCTCTAGATGTTGGGCTTTATCTCTAGATATTGGGCTTTACCTCTAGAGGTTGGGCTTAGATCTAGAAGTTGTGCTTTACATCTAGATTCTGGGCTTTACCTCTAGATGTTGAGCTTTACTTCTAGATTTTGGGTTTTCCATCTGGATTTTTGGCTTCTCTCTAGAAGCTGGGCTTTACCTCCAGACGTTGGGCTTTACCTCTAGATGTTGGGGTTTACCTCTAGACATTGGGTTTTACCTCTGGATGGTGGGTTTTACCTCTAGATGGTGGGATTTACATGTAGATTGTGGGCTTTAAATCTAGATTTTGGGCTTTAACTTTTGATTTTGGGTTTTAATTCTAGATTTTTGGCTTTTCCTCTAGAAGTTGGTCATTACCTCTAGACATTGGGCTTTACCTCTAGATGTTGGTCTTTAAGTCTAGATATTGGACTTTACCTCTAGATGTAGGGGTTTACATCTAGATATTTTGCTTTACATTTAGATTTTGGAATTCACCTCTAGTTGTTAGGCTTTACCTCTAGATGCTGGTCTTTACCTCGAGATGTTGGGCTTTAGATCTAGAAGTTGGGCTTTACATCTAGATTTTGGTCTTTACCTCTAGATATTGGGCTTTACCTCTAGATGTTTGGCTTTAGATCTAGAAATTGGGATTACATCTAGATTTTCGGCTTTATCTCTAGATGTTGAGATTTACCTCTAGATTTTGGGCTTTGCATTGCTTCGTCTTTACCTCTAGATGTCCTGCTTTACCTCTAGATGTTTGTCTTTACCTCAAGATGTTGTTTTTACATCTAGATTTTTGGCTTTACCTCTAGGTGTTGGGCTTTACATCCAGATGTTTGGCTTCCCCTCAATACATTCTGCTTTACCTCTAGATTTTGGGCCTTACATCACTTGGTTGTTACCTCTAGATGTTGGGCTTCATCTCTAGATATTGGGCTTTACCTCTAGATGTTGGGTTTTACTTCTAGATGTTGGTTTTTTCCTCTAGATCTTGGGATACACCTCTAGAGGTTTGGCTTCTCATCTAGACATTGGGCTTTATATCTAGATGTTGGGCTTTACCTCTAGATGTTGGGCTTTACCTCTAGATGTTGGGCTTTACATCTAGATGTTGGACTTTACCTCTAGAAATTGGGCTATACCTCTACATGTTGGGCTTTACCTCTAGATTTGGGGTTTTACATCTAGATATTTGCCTTTATCTCTAGATGTTCGGCTTTACCTCTAGATTTTGGGCTTTACCTCTAGATGTTGGGCTTTACCTCTAGATGTTGGGCTTTACCTCTAGATTTTCGGCTTTATCTCTAGATGATGCGCTTCAACTCTAGATATTGGGCTTTATCTCTAGAAGTTGGATTTTACATCTAGGTGTTTGGCTTTAACTGTAGGTGTCGGGCTTTAACACTAGATTTTGGAATTCACCTCTAGATGTTTGGCTTTACCTCTAGATGTTGGGCTTTACCTCTAGATCTTTGGCTTTAGATCTAGAAATTCGGCTTTACATCTCTAATTTGGGCTTTAGCTCTAGATGTTGGGGTTTACCTCCAGATTTTGGGTTTTGAAATTCAGATTTTTGGCTTTTCCTGAAGAAGTTGGGCTTTACCTCTAGAGGTTGGGCTTTACCCATAGATGTAGGGTTTTACGTCTAGATGTTTGCCTTTAGCTCTAGATGTTGGGCTTTATCTCTAGATGTTGGGATATACCTCTATATGTTTTGCTTCACCTCTAGATGTTGGGCTCTAACCTCTAGATGTTGGGCTTTTTATCTAGACTTTGGAATTTATCTCTAGAATTTGGGCTATACTTCTATATGTTGGGCTTTTCCTCCCGATTTTGGGTTTTATATCTAGATGTTTGGCTTCACCTCTAGAAGTTGGGCTTTACCTATAGACATTTGGCTTTCCGACTAGATGTTGAGCTTTACATCAGAAGTTTTGCTTTACCTCTAGATTTTGGGCTTTACCCCTAGATGTTGGGCTTTACATCTAGATTTTGGGATTTACCTCTAGATATTGGGCTTTACCTCTAGATTTTGGGGTTTAAATCTAAATTTTTGGCTTTACCTCTAGATGTTGGGCTTTACCTCTAGATGTTAGGCTTTACCTCCAGATGTTGGGATTTACAAATAGATGTTGGGCTTTATATCTAGATTTTGGGCTTTAAATCTAGATGTTGGGCTTTAACTCTAGATGTTGGGCTTTACATTGCTTTGGCTTTACCTCTGGATGTCCTTCTTTACCTCTAGATGTTTGTCATAACCTCCAGATGTTGGGCTTTATATCTAGACTTTGGGCTTTAAATCTAGACGTTGGGGTTTACCTCTAGATTTTGGGCTTTGCATTGCTTCGTCTTTACCTCTAGATGTCCTGCTTTACCTCTAGATGTTTGTCTTTACCTCAAGATTTTGGGTTATACATCTAGATTTTTGGCTTTACCTCTAGATGTTGGGCTTTACATCTAGATGTTTGGCTTTCCCTCAATACATTCTGCTTTACCTCTAGATGTTGGGCTTTAAATCTAGATTTTCTGCTTTACCTCTAGATTTTAGGCCTTACATCGCTTGGTTTTTACCTCTAGATGTTGGGCTTTATCTCTAGATATTGGGCTTTACCTCTAGATGTTGGGTTTTACTTCTAGATGTTGGGTTTTTCCTCTAGATATGGGATTCATATCTAGAGGTTGGGCTTCTCCTCTAGATGTGGGGCTTTATATCTAGATGTTGGGCTTTACCTCTAGATTTTGCGATTTACCTCTAGATGTTGGGCTTATCTCTAGTTATTGGGCTTTACCTCTAGATGTTGGGCTTTACATCTAGATGTCTGTCTTTAACTTTAGATGTTGGGCCTTATCATTGGATTTTGGAATTCACCTCTAGATGTTAGGCTTTACGTCTAGATTCTGGGCTTTACCTCTAGATGTTGAGCTTGACTTCTAAATTTTGGGTTTTCCATCTGGATTTTTGGCTTCTCTCTAGAAGCTGGGCTTTACCTCCAGACGTTGGGCTTTACCTCTAGATGTTGGGGTTTACCTCTAGACATTGGGTTTTACCTCTGGATGGTGGGTTTTACCTCTAGATGGTGGGATTTACATGTAGATTGTGGGCTTTAAATCTAGATTTTGGGCTTTAACTTTTGATTTTGGGTTTTAATTCTAGATTTTTGGCTTTTCCTCTAGAAGTTGGTCATTACCTCTAGACATTGGGCTTTACCTCTAGATGTTGGTCTTTAAGTCTAGATATTGGACTTTACCTCTAGATGTAGGGGTTTACATCTAGATATTTTGCTTTACATTTAGATTTTGGAATTCACCTCTAGTTGTTAGGCTTTACCTCTAGATGCTGGTCTTTACCTCGAGATGTTGGGCTTTAGATCTAGAAGTTGGGCTTTACATCTAGATTTTGGTCTTTACCTCTAGATATTGGGCTTTACCTCTAGATGTTTGGCTTTAGATCTAGAAATTGGGATTACATCTAGATTTTCGGCTTTATCTCTAGATGTTGAGATTTACCTCTAGATTTTGGGCTTTGCATTGCTTCGTCTTTACCTCTAGATGTCCTGCTTTACCTCTAGATGTTTGTCTTTACCTCAAGATGTTGGGTTTTACATCTAGATTTTTGGCTTTACCTCTAGATGTTGGGCTTTACATCTAGATGTTTGGTTTCCCCAAAATACATTCTGCTTTACCTGTAGATGTTGGGCTTTAAATCTAGATTTTCTGCTTTAGCTCTAGACTTTGGGCCTTACATCACTTGGTTGTTACCTCTAGATGTTGGGCTTCATCTCTAGATATTGGGCTTTATCTCTAGATATTGGGCTTTACCTCTGGATGTTGGGTTTTACTTCTAGATGTTGGGTTTTTTCCTCTAGATGTGGGATTCATATCTAGAGGTTGGGCTTCTCCTCTAGATGTGGGGCTTTATATTTAGATGTTGGGCTTTACCTCTAGATTTTGGGATTTACCTCTAGATGTTGGGTTTTTCCTCTAGATATTGGGCCTTACCTCTAGATTTTGGGATTTACCGCTAGATGTCTGTCTTATCTTTAGATGTTGGGCCTTAAAGTTAGATTTTGGAATTCACCTCTAGATGTAAGGCTTTACGTCTAGATGTTGGGCTTTACCTCTAGATGTTGGGTTTTACATCTAGATGTCTGTCTTTAACTTTAGATGTTGGGCCTTAACATTGGATTTTGGAATTCACCTCTAGATATTAGGATTTAGGTCTAGATTTTGGGCTTCACCTCTAGATGTTGGGCTTAGATCTAGAAGTTGTGCTTTACATCTAGATTCTGGGCTTTACCTCTAGATGTTGAGCTTTACTTCTAGATTTTGGGTTTTCCATCTGGATTTTTGGCTTCTCTCTAGAAGCTGGGCTTTACCTCTAGATGTTGGGGTTTACCTCTAGACATTGGGTTTTACCTCTGGATGGTGGGTTTTACCTCTAGACGGTGGGCTTTACCTCTGTATGTTGGGTTTTACCTCTAGATGTTGGTCTTTAAATCTAGATATTGGACTTTACCTCTAGATGTAATGTTTTACATCTAGAGGATTTGCTTTACATTTAGATATTGGGCTTTATCTCTAGATTTTGGTTTTTAAATCTATATATTTGGCTTTTCCTCTAGATGTTGGGCTTTACCTCTAGATTTTGGGCCTTACCTCTAGAAGTTGGGGTTTAAATCTATATGTTTGTCTTTAACTGTAGATGTCAGGCCTTAACACTAGATTTTGGAATTCACCACTAGATGTTAGTCTTTACCTCTAGATGTTGGGATTTACCTCTAGATTATGGGGTTTCAGTTTGGATTTTTGGCTTCTCTCTAGAATCTGGGCTTTACCTCCAGACGTTGGGCTTTACCTCTAGATGTTGGGTTTTACCTCTAGATGTTGGTCTTTTAGTCTATATATATGGTACTTTACCTCTAGATGTAGGGGTTTACATCTAGATGTTTTGCTTTACATTTAGATTTTGGGCTTCACCTCTAGATGTTGGGCTTTACATCGAGACGTTGGACTTTACCTCTAGAAGTTGATATTTATATGTAGACATTGGGCTTTACGACTAGATGTTGGGCTTTACCTCTAGATTTTGGTTTTTAAATCTATATATTTGGCTTTTCCTCTAGATGTTGCGCTTTAACTCTAGATATCTGTCTTTACCTCTAGATGTTGGGCTTTACCTCTGTATTTTGGGCTCTAACTCTAGGTGTTGGGCTTTAAATCTAGATTTTGGGCTTTACCTTTAGATTTTGGGTTTTAAATATAAATCTTTGGCTTTTCCTCTAGAAGTTGGTCCTTACCTCTAGACGTTGAGCTTTACATCTAGATGTTTGGGCTTTACCTCTATATTTTAAGCTTTACCTCTAGACTTTGGGCTTTAACTCTAAATGATGCGCTTTAACTTTAGATATTGGGCTTTACCTCTAGAAGTTTGGGTTTTACATCTAGGTGTTTGGCTTTAACTGTAGGTGTCGGGCTTTAACACTAGATTTTGGAATTCACCTCTAGTTGTTAGGCTTTACCTCTAGATGCTGGTCTTTACCTCGAGATGTTGGGCTTTAGATCTAGAAGTTGGGCTTTACATCTAGATTTTGGTCTTTACCTCTAGATGTTTGGCTTTAGATCTAGAAATTGGGATTACATCTAGATTTTCGGCTTTATCTCTAGATGTTGAGATTTACCTCTAGATTTTGGGCTTTGCATTGCTTCGTCTTTACCTCTAGATGTCCTGCTTTACGTCTAGATGTTTGTCTTTACCTCAAGATGTTGGGATTTAGATCTAGATTTTTGGCTTTACCTCTAGATGTTGGGCTTTACATCTAGATGTTTGGCTTGCCCTCAATACATTCTGCTTTACCTGTAGATGTTGGGCTTTAAATCTAGATTTTCTGCTTTAGCTCTAGACTTTGGGCCTTACATCACTTGGTTGTTACCTCTAGATGTTGGGCTTCATCTCTAGATATTGGGCTTTATCTCTAGATATTGGGCTTTACCTCTAGATGTTGGGTTTTACTTCTAGATGTTGGGTTTTTTCCTCTAGATGTGGGATTCATATCTAGAGGTTGGGCTTCTCCTCTAGATGTGGGGCTTTATATTTAGATGTTGGGCTTTACCTCTAGATTTTGGGATTTACCTCTAGATGTTGGGTTTTTCCTCTAGATATTGGGCCTTACATCTAGATTTTGGGATTTACCGCTAGATGTCTGTCTTATCTTTAGATGTTGGGCCTTAAAGTTAGATTTTGGAATTCACCTCTAGATGTAAGGCTTTACGTCTAGATGTTGGGCTTTACCTCTAGATGTTGGGTTTTACATCTAGATGTCTGTCTTTAACTTTAGATGTTGGGTCTTAACATTGGATTTGGAATTCACCTCTAGATGTTAGGCTTTACGTCTAGATTCTGGGCTTTACCTCTAGATGTTGAGCTTTACTTCTAGATTTTGGGTTTTCCATCTGGATTTTTGGCTTCTCTCTAGAAGCTGGGCTTTACCTCCAGACGTTGGGCTTTACCTCTAGATGTTGGGTTTTACCTCTAGACGTTGGGTTTTACCTCTGGATGGTGGGTTTTACCTCTAGATGGTGGGATTTACATGTAGATTGTGGGCTTTAAAACTAGATTTTGGGCTTTACCTTTTGATTTTGGGTTTTAAATCTAGATTTTTGGCTTTTCCTCTAGAAGTTGGTCATTACCTCTGGACGTTGGGCTTTACCTCTAGATGTTGGTCTTTAAGTCTAGATATTGGACTTTACCTCTAGATGTAGGGGTTTACATCTAGATGTTTTGCTTTACATTTAGATTTTGGGCTTCACCTCTAGATGTTGGGCTTTACATCTAGACCTTGGACTTTACCTCTAGAAGTTGATATTTATATGTAGACATTGGGCTTTACCTATAGATGCTGGTCTTTACCTCGAGATGTTGGGCTTTAGATCTAGAAGTTGGGCTTTACGTCTAGATTTTGGGCTTTACCTCTAGATGTTGGGCTTTACCTCTAGACATTGTCTTTAACTCTAGATGTAGACTTTTACATTTAGATGTTTGGTTTTACCTGTAGATCTCAGGGTTTAATTCTAGATTTTGCTATTCACCTCTAGATGTTAAGATTTACCTCTAGATATTGGGCTTTACCTCTAGATGTTAAGCTTTTATTCTAGACATTGGGCTTTACCTCTAGACTTTGGGCTTTACCTCTAGATGATGTGCTTTAACTCTAGATATTGGGGTTTACCTCTAGAAGTTGGGGTTTACATCTAGGTGTTTGGCTTTAACTGTAGGTGTCGGGCTTTAACACTAGATTTTGGAATTCGTCTCTAGATGTTAGGCTTTACGTCTAGATGTTGGGCTATACCTCTAGATATTGGCTTTAGATCTAGAATTTGGGATTTACATGTAGATTGTGGGCTTTAGCTCTAGATGTTGGGCTTTACCTCTAGATTTTGGTTTTTAAATCTATATATTTGGCTTTTCCTCTAGATGTTGCGCTTTAACTCTAGATATCTGTCTTTACCTCTAGATGTTGGGCTTTACCTCTGTATTTTGGGCTCTAACTCTAGGTGTTGGGCTTTAAATCTAGATTTTGGGCTTTACCTTTAGATTTTGGGTTTTAAATATAAATCTTTGGCTTTTCCTCTAGAAGTTGGTCCTTACCTCTAGACGTTGAGCTTTACATCTAGATGTTTGGGCTTTACCTCTAGATTTTAAGCTTTACCTCTAGACTTTGGGCTTTAACTCTAAATGATGCGCTTTAACTTTAGATATTGGGCTTTACCTCTAGAAGTTTGGGGTTTACATCTAGGTGTTTGGCTTTAACTGTAGGTGTCGGGCTTTAACACTAGATTTTGGAATTCACCTCTAGTTGTTAGGCTTTACCTCTAGATGCTGGTCTTTACCTCGAGATGTTGGGCTTTAGATCTAGAAGTTGGGCTTTACATCTAGATTTTGGTCTTTACCTCTAGATATTTGCCTTTAGATCTAGAAATTGGGATTACATCTAGATTTTCGGCTTTATCTCTAGATGTTGAGATTTACCTCTAGATTTTGGGCTTTGCATTGCTTAGTCTTTACCTCTAGATGTCCTGCTTTACCTCTAGATGTTTGTCTTTACCTCAAGTTGTTGGGTTTTACATCTAGATTTTTGGCTTTACCTCTAGATGTTGGGCTTTACATCTAGATGTTTGGCTTCCCCTCAATACATTCTGCTTTACCTGTAGATGTTGGGCTTTAAATCTAGATTTTCTGCTTTAGCTCTAGACTTTGGGCCTTACATCACTTGGTTGTTACCTCTAGATGTTGGGCTTCATCTCTAGATATTGGGCTTTACCTCTAGATGTTGGGTTTTACTTCTAGATGTTGGGTTTTTTCCTCTAGATGTGGGATTCATATCTAGAGGTTGGGCTTCTCCTCTAGATGTGGGGCTTTATATTTAGATGTTGGGCTTTACCTCTAGATTTTGGGATTTACCTCTAGATGTTGGGTTTTTCCTCTAGATATTGGGCCTTACCTCTAGATTTTGGGATTTACCGCTAGATGTCTGTCTTATCTTTAGATGTTGGGCCTTAAAGTTAGATTTTGGAATTCACCTCTAGATGTAAGGCTTTACGTCTAGATGTTGGGCTTTACCTCTAGATGTTGGGTTTTACATCTAGATGTCTGTCTTTAACTTTAGATGTTGGGTCTTAACATTGAATTTGGAATTCACCTCTAGATGTTAGGCTTTACATCAAGATTCTGGGCTTTACCTCTAGATGTTGGGATTTACCTCTAGATTTTGGGCTTTGCATTGCTTCGTCTTTACCTCTAGATGTCCTGCTTTACCTCTAGATGTTTGTCTTTACATCAAGAATTTGGGTTTTACATCTAGGTGTTTGGCTTTAACTGTAGGTGTCGGGCTTTAACACTAGATTTTGGAATTCACCTCTAGTTGTTAGGCTTTACCTCTAGATGCTGGTCTTTACCTCGAGATGTTGGGCTTTAGATCTAGAAGTTGGGCTTTACATCTAGATTTTGGTCTTTACCTCTAGATATTGGGCTTTACCTCTAGATGTTTGGCTTTAGATCTAGAAATTGGGATTACATCTAGATTTTCGGCTTTATCTCTAGATGTTGAGATTTACCTCTAGATTTTGGGCTTTGCATTGCTTCGTCTTTACCTCTAGATGTCCTGCTTTACGTCTAGATGTTTGTCTTTACCTCAAGATGTTGGGATTTAGATCTAGATTTTTGGCTTTACCTCTAGATGTTGGGCTTTACATCTAGATGTTTGGCTTGCCCTCAATACATTCTGCTTTACCTGTAGATGTTGGGCTTTAAATCTAGATTTTCTGCTTTAGCTCTAGACTTTGGGCCTTACATCACTTGGTTGTTACCTCTAGATGTTGGGCTTCATCTCTAGATATTGGGCTTTATCTCTAGATATTGGGCTTTACCTCTAGATGTTGGGTTTTACTTCTAGATGTTGGGTTTTTTCCTCTAGATGTGGGATTCATATCTAGAGGTTGGGCTTCTCCTCTAGATGTGGGGCTTTATATTTAGATGTTGGGCTTTACCTCTAGATTTTGGGATTTACCTCTAGATGTTGGGTTTTTCCTCTAGATATTGGGCCTTACATCTAGATTTTGGGATTTACCGCTAGATGTCTGTCTTATCTTTAGATGTTGGGCCTTAAAGTTAGATTTTGGAATTCACCTCTAGATGTAAGGCTTTACGTCTAGATGTTGGGCTTTACCTCTAGATGTTGGGTTTTACATCTAGATGTCTGTCTTTAACTTTAGATGTTGGGTCTTAACATTGGATTTGGAATTCACCTCTAGATGTTAGGCTTTACGTCTAGATTCTGGGCTTTACCTCTAGATGTTGAGCTTTACTTCTAGATTTTGGGTTTTCCATCTGGATTTTTGGCTTCTCTCTAGAAGCTGGGCTTTACCTCCAGACGTTGGGCTTTACCTCTAGATGTTGGGTTTTACCTCTAGACGTTGGGTTTTACCTCTGGATGGTGGGTTTTACCTCTAGATGGTGGGATTTACATGTAGATTGTGGGCTTTAAAACTAGATTTTGGGCTTTACCTTTTGATTTTGGGTTTTAAATCTAGATTTTTGGCTTTTCCTCTAGAAGTTGGTCATTACCTCTGGACGTTGGGCTTTACCTCTAGATGTTGGTCTTTAAGTCTAGATATTGGACTTTACCTCTAGATGTAGGGGTTTACATCTAGATGTTTTGCTTTACATTTAGATTTTGGGCTTCACCTCTAGATGTTGGGCTTTACATCTAGACCTTGGACTTTACCTCTAGAAGTTGATATTTATATGTAGACATTGGGCTTTACCTATAGATGCTGGTCTTTACCTCGAGATGTTGGGCTTTAGATCTAGAAGTTGGGCTTTACGTCTAGATTTTGGGCTTTACCTCTAGATGTTGGGCTTTACCTCTAGACATTGTCTTTAACTCTAGATGTAGACTTTTACATTTAGATGTTTGGTTTTACCTGTAGATCTCAGGGTTTAATTCTAGATTTTGCTATTCACCTCTAGATGTTAAGATTTACCTCTAGATATTGGGCTTTACCTCTAGATGTTAAGCTTTTATTCTAGACATTGGGCTTTACCTCTAGACTTTGGGCTTTACCTCTAGATGATGTGCTTTAACTCTAGATATTGGGGTTTACCTCTAGAAGTTGGGGTTTACATCTAGGTGTTTGGCTTTAACTGTAGGTGTCGGGCTTTAACACTAGATTTTGGAATTCGTCTCTAGATGTTAGGCTTTACGTCTAGATGTTGGGCTATACCTCTAGATATTGGCTTTAGATCTAGAATTTGGGATTTACATGTAGATTGTGGGCTTTAGCTCTAGATGTTGGGCTTTACCTCTAGATTTTGGTTTTTAAATCTATATATTTGGCTTTTCCTCTAGATGTTGCGCTTTAACTCTAGATATCTGTCTTTACCTCTAGATGTTGGGCTTTACCTCTGTATTTTGGGCTCTAACTCTAGGTGTTGGGCTTTAAATCTAGATTTTGGGCTTTACCTTTAGATTTTGGGTTTTAAATATAAATCTTTGGCTTTTCCTCTAGAAGTTGGTCCTTACCTCTAGACGTTGAGCTTTACATCTAGATGTTTGGGCTTTACCTCTAGATTTTAAGCTTTACCTCTAGACTTTGGGCTTTAACTCTAAATGATGCGCTTTAACTTTAGATATTGGGCTTTACCTCTAGAAGTTTGGGGTTTACATCTAGGTGTTTGGCTTTAACTGTAGGTGTCGGGCTTTAACACTAGATTTTGGAATTCACCTCTAGTTGTTAGGCTTTACCTCTAGATGCTGGTCTTTACCTCGAGATGTTGGGCTTTAGATCTAGAAGTTGGGCTTTACATCTAGATTTTGGTCTTTACCTCTAGATATTTGCCTTTAGATCTAGAAATTGGGATTACATCTAGATTTTCGGCTTTATCTCTAGATGTTGAGATTTACCTCTAGATTTTGGGCTTTGCATTGCTTAGTCTTTACCTCTAGATGTCCTGCTTTACCTCTAGATGTTTGTCTTTACCTCAAGTTGTTGGGTTTTACATCTAGATTTTTGGCTTTACCTCTAGATGTTGGGCTTTACATCTAGATGTTTGGCTTCCCCTCAATACATTCTGCTTTACCTGTAGATGTTGGGCTTTAAATCTAGATTTTCTGCTTTAGCTCTAGACTTTGGGCCTTACATCACTTGGTTGTTACCTCTAGATGTTGGGCTTCATCTCTAGATATTGGGCTTTACCTCTAGATGTTGGATTTTACTTCTAGATGTTGGGTTTTTTCCTCTAGATGTGGGATTCATATCTAGAGGTTGGGCTTCTCCTCTAGATGTGGGGCTTTATATTTAGATGTTGGGCTTTACCTCTAGATTTTGGGATTTACCTCTAGATGTTGGGTTTTTCCCCTAGATATTGGGCCTTACCTCTAGATTTTGGGTTTTACATCTAGATATCTGTCTTATCTTTAGATGTTGGGCCTTAACTTTAGATTTTGGAATTCACCTCTAGATGTAAGGCTTTACGTCTAGATGTTGGGCTTTACCTCTAGATGTTGGGTTTTACATCTAGATGTCTGTCTTTAACTTTAGATGTTGGGTCTTAACATTGAATTTGGAATTCACCTCTAGATGTTAGGCTTTACATCAAGATTCTGGGCTTTACCTCTAGATGTTGGGATTTACCTCTAGATTTTGGGCTTTGCATTGCTTCGTCTTTACCTCTAGATGTCCTGCTTTACCTCTAGATGTTTGTCTTTACATCAAGAATTTGGGTTTTACATCTAGGTGTTTGGCTTTAACTGTAGGTGTCGGGCTTTAACACTAGATTTTGGAATTCACCTCTAGTTGTTAGGCTTTACCTCTAGATGCTGGTCTTTACCTCGAGATGTTGGGCTTTAGATCTAGAAGTTGGGCTTTACATCTAGATTTTGGTCTTTACCTCTAGATATTTGCCTTTAGATCTAGAAATTGGGATTACATCTAGATTTTCGGCTTTATCTCTAGATGTTGAGATTTACCTCTAGATTTTGGGCTTTGCATTGCTTAGTCTTTACCTCTAGATGTCCTGCTTTACCTCTAGATGTTTGTCTTTACCTCAAGATGTTGGGTTTTACATCTAGATTTTTGGCTTTACCTCTAGATGTTGGGCTTTACATCTAGATGTTTGGCTTCCCCTCAATACATTCTGCTTTACCTCTAGAGGTTGGGCTTTAAATCTAGATTTTCTGCTTTAGCTCTAGACTTTGGGCCTTACATCACTTGGTTGTTACCTCTAGATGTTGGGCTTCATCTCTAGATATTGGGCTTTACCTCTAGATGTTGGGTTTTACTTCTAGATGTTGGGTTTTTTCCTCTAGATGTGGGATTCATATCTAGAGGTTGGGCTTCTCCTCTAGATGTGGGGCTTTATATTTAGATGTTGGGCTTTACCTCTAGATTTTGGGATTTACCTCTAGATGTTGGGTTTTTCCTCTAGATATTGGGCCTTACCTCTAGATTTTGGGTTTTACATCTAGATATCTGTCTTATCTTTATATGTTGGGCCTTAACTTTAGATTTTGGAATTCACCTCTAGATGTAAGGCTTTACGTCTAGATGTTGGGCTTTACCTCTAGATGTTGGGTTTTACATCTAGATGTCTGTCTTTAACTTTAGATGTTGGGTCTTAACATTGAATTTGGAATTCACCTCTAGATGTTAGGCTTTACATCAAGATTCTGGGCTTTACCTCTAGATGTTGGGATTTACCTCTAGATTTTGGGCTTTGCATTGCTTCGTCTTTACCTCTAGATGTCCTGCTTTACCTCTAGATGTTTGTCTTTACATCAAGAATTTGGGTTTTACATCTAGGTGTTTGGCTTTAACTGTAGGTGACGGGCTTTAACACTAGATTTTGGAATTCACCTCTAGTTGTTAGGCTTTACCTCTAGATGCTGGTCTTTACCTCGAGATGTTGGGCTTTAGATCTAGAAGTTGGGCTTTACATCTAGATTTTGGTCTTTACCTCTAGATATTGGGCTTTACCTCTAGATGTTTGGCTTTAGATCTAGAAATTGGGATTACATCTAGATTTTCGGCTTTATCTCTAGATGTTGAGATTTACCTCTAGATTTTGGGCTTTGCATTGCTTCGTCTTTACCTCTAGATGTCCTGCTTTACGTCTAGATGTTTGTCTTTACCTCAAGATGTTGGGATTTAGATCTAGATTTTTGGCTTTACCTCTAGATGTTGGGCTTTACATCTAGATGTTTGGCTTGCCCTCAATACATTCTGCTTTACCTGTAGATGTTGGGCTTTAAATCTAGATTTTCTGCTTTAGCTCTAGACTTTGGGCCTTACATCACTTGGTTGTTACCTCTAGATGTTGGGCTTCATCTCTAGATATTGGGCTTTATCTCTAGATATTGGGCTTTACCTCTAGATGTTGGGTTTTACTTCTAGATGTTGGGTTTTTTCCTCTAGATGTGGGATTCATATCTAGAGGTTGGGCTTCTCCTCTAGATGTGGGGCTTTATATTTAGATGTTGGGCTTTACCTCTAGATTTTGGGATTTACCTCTAGATGTTGGGTTTTTCCTCTAGATATTGGGCCTTACATCTAGATTTTGGGATTTACCGCTAGATGTCTGTCTTATCTTTAGATGTTGGGCCTTAAAGTTAGATTTTGGAATTCACCTCTAGATGTAAGGCTTTACGTCTAGATGTTGGGCTTTACCTCTAGATGTTGGGTTTTACATCTAGATGTCTGTCTTTAACTTTAGATGTTGGGTCTTAACATTGGATTTGGAATTCACCTCTAGATGTTAGGCTTTACGTCTAGATTCTGGGCTTTACCTCTAGATGTTGAGCTTTACTTCTAGATTTTGGGTTTTCCATCTGGATTTTTGGCTTCTCTCTAGAAGCTGGGCTTTACCTCCAGACGTTGGGCTTTACCTCTAGATGTTGGGTTTTACCTCTAGACGTTGGGTTTTACCTCTGGATGGTGGGTTTTACCTCTAGATGGTGGGATTTACATGTAGATTGTGGGCTTTAAAACTAGATTTTGGGCTTTACCTTTTGATTTTGGGTTTTAAATCTAGATTTTTGGCTTTTCCTCTAGAAGTTGGTCATTACCTCTGGACGTTGGGCTTTACCTCTAGATGTTGGTCTTTAAGTCTAGATATTGGACTTTACCTCTAGATGTAGGGGTTTACATCTAGATGTTTTGCTTTACATTTAGATTTTGGGCTTCACCTCTAGATGTTGGGCTTTACATCTAGACCTTGGACTTTACCTCTAGAAGTTGATATTTATATGTAGACATTGGGCTTTACCTATAGATGCTGGTCTTTACCTCGAGATGTTGGGCTTTAGATCTAGAAGTTGGGCTTTACGTCTAGATTTTGGGCTTTACCTCTAGATGTTGGGCTTTACCTCTAGACATTGTCTTTAACTCTAGATGTAGACTTTTACATTTAGATGTTTGGTTTTACCTGTAGATCTCAGGGTTTAATTCTAGATTTTGCTATTCACCTCTAGATGTTAAGATTTACCTCTAGATATTGGGCTTTACCTCTAGATGTTAAGCTTTTATTCTAGACATTGGGCTTTACCTCTAGACTTTGGGCTTTACCTCTAGATGATGTGCTTTAACTCTAGATATTGGGGTTTACCTCTAGAAGTTGGGGTTTACATCTAGGTGTTTGGCTTTAACTGTAGGTGTCGGGCTTTAACACTAGATTTTGGAATTCGTCTCTAGATGTTAGGCTTTACGTCTAGATGTTGGGCTATACCTCTAGATATTGGCTTTAGATCTAGAATTTGGGATTTACATGTAGATTGTGGGCTTTAGCTCTAGATGTTGGGCTTTACCTCTAGATTTTGGTTTTTAAATCTATATATTTGGCTTTTCCTCTAGATGTTGCGCTTTAACTCTAGATATCTGTCTTTACCTCTAGATGTTGGGCTTTACCTCTGTATTTTGGGCTCTAACTCTAGGTGTTGGGCTTTAAATCTAGATTTTGGGCTTTACCTTTAGATTTTGGGTTTTAAATATAAATCTTTGGCTTTTCCTCTAGAAGTTGGTCCTTACCTCTAGACGTTGAGCTTTACATCTAGATGTTTGGGCTTTACCTCTAGATTTTAAGCTTTACCTCTAGACTTTGGGCTTTAACTCTAAATGACGCGCTTTAACTTTAGATATTGGGCTTTACCTCTAGAAGTTTGGGGTTTACATCTAGGTGTTTGGCTTTAACTGTAGGTGTCGGGCTTTAACACTAGATTTTGGAATTCACCTCTAGTTGTTAGGCTTTACCTCTAGATGCTGGTCTTTACCTCGAGATGTTGGGCTTTAGATCTAGAAGTTGGGCTTTACATCTAGATTTTGGGCTTTACCTCTAGATATTTGCCTTTAGATCTAGAAATTGGGATTACATCTAGATTTTCGGCTTTATCTCTAGATGTTGAGATTTACCTCTAGATTTTGGGCTTTGCATTGCTTAGTCTTTACCTCTAGATGTCCTGCTTTACCTCTAGATGTTTGTCTTTACCTCAAGTTGTTGGGTTTTACATCTAGATTTTTGGCTTTACCTCTAGATGTTGGGCTTTACATCTAGATGTTTGGCTTCCCCTCAATACATTCTGCTTTACCTGTAGATGTTGGGCTTTAAATCTAGATTTTCTGCTTTAGCTCTAGACTTTGGGCCTTACATCACTTGGTTGTTACCTCTAGATGTTGGGCTTCATCTCTAGATATTGGGCTTTACCTCTAGATGTTGGATTTTACTTCTAGATGTTGGGTTTTTTCCTCTAGATGTGGGATTCATATCTAGAGGTTGGGCTTCTCCTCTAGATGTGGGGCTTTATATTTAGATGTTGGGCTTTACCTCTAGATTTTGGGATTTACCTCTAGATGTTGGGTTTTTCCTCTAGATATTGGGCCTTACCTCTAGATTTTGGGTTTTACATCTAGATATCTGTCTTATCTTTAGATGTTGGGCCTTAACTTTAGATTTTGGAATTCACCTCTAGATGTAAGGCTTTACGTCTAGATGTTGGGCTTTACCTCTAGATGTTGGGTTTTACATCTAGATGTCTGTCTTTAACTTTAGATGTTGGGTCTTAACATTGAATTTGGAATTCACCTCTAGATGTTAGGCTTTACATCAAGATTCTGGGCTTTACCTCTAGATGTTGGGATTTACCTCTAGATTTTGGGCTTTGCATTGCTTCGTCTTTACCTCTAGATGTCCTGCTTTACCTCTAGATGTTTGTCTTTACATCAAGAATTTGGGTTTTACATCTAGGTGTTTGGCTTTAACTGTAGGTGTCGGGCTTTAACACTAGATTTTGGAATTCACCTCTAGTTGTTAGGCTTTACCTCTAGATGCTGGTCTTTACCTCGAGATGTTGGGCTTTAGATCTAGAAGTTGGGCTTTACATCTAGATTTTGGTCTTTACCTCTAGATATTGGGCTTTACCTCTAGATGTTTGGCTTTAGATCTAGAAATTGGGATTACATCTAGATTTTCGGCTTTATCTCTAGATGTTGAGATTTACCTCTAGATTTTGGGCTTTGCATTGCTTCGTCTTTACCTCTAGATGTCCTGCTTTACGTCTAGATGTTTGTCTTTACCTCAAGATGTTGGGATTTAGATCTAGATTTTTGGCTTTACCTCTAGATGTTGGGCTTTACATCTAGATGTTTGGCTTGCCCTCAATACATTCTGCTTTACCTGTAGATGTTGGGCTTTAAATCTAGATTTTCTGCTTTAGCTCTAGACTTTGGGCCTTACATCACTTGGTTGTTACCTCTAGATGTTGGGCTTCATCTCTAGATATTGGGCTTTATCTCTAGATATTGGGCTTTACCTCTAGATGTTGGGTTTTACTTCTAGATGTTGGGTTTTTTCCTCTAGATGTGGGATTCATATCTAGAGGTTGGGCTTCTCCTCTAGATGTGGGGCTTTATATTTAGATGTTGGGCTTTACCTCTAGATTTTGGGATTTACCTCTAGATGTTGGGTTTTTCCTCTAGATATTGGGCCTTACATCTAGATTTTGGGATTTACCGCTAGATGTCTGTCTTATCTTTAGATGTTGGGCCTTAAAGTTAGATTTTGGAATTCACCTCTAGATGTAAGGCTTTACGTCTAGATGTTGGGCTTTACCTCTAGATGTTGGGTTTTACATCTAGATGTCTGTCTTTAACTTTAGATGTTGGGTCTTAACATTGGATTTGGAATTCACCTCTAGATGTTAGGCTTTACGTCTAGATTCTGGGCTTTACCTCTAGATGTTGAGCTTTACTTCTAGATTTTGGGTTTTCCATCTGGATTTTTGGCTTCTCTCTAGAAGCTGGGCTTTACCTCCAGACGTTGGGCTTTACCTCTAGATGTTGGGTTTTACCTCTAGACGTTGGGTTTTACCTCTGGATGGTGGGTTTTACCTCTAGATGGTGGGATTTACATGTAGATTGTGGGCTTTAAAACTAGATTTTGGGCTTTACCTTTTGATTTTGGGTTTTAAATCTAGATTTTTGGCTTTTCCTCTAGAAGTTGGTCATTACCTCTGGACGTTGGGCTTTACCTCTAGATGTTGGTCTTTAAGTCTAGATATTGGACTTTACCTCTAGATGTAGGGGTTTACATCTAGATGTTTTGCTTTACATTTAGATTTTGGGCTTCACCTCTAGATGTTGGGCTTTACATCTAGACCTTGGACTTTACCTCTAGAAGTTGATATTTATATGTAGACATTGGGCTTTACCTATAGATGCTGGTCTTTACCTCGAGATGTTGGGCTTTAGATCTAGAAGTTGGGCTTTACGTCTAGATTTTGGGCTTTACCTCTAGATGTTGGGCTTTACCTCTAGACATTGTCTTTAACTCTAGATGTAGACTTTTACATTTAGATGTTTGGTTTTACCTGTAGATCTCAGGGTTTAATTCTAGATTTTGCTATTCACCTCTAGATGTTAAGATTTACCTCTAGATATTGGGCTTTACCTCTAGATGTTAAGCTTTTATTCTAGACATTGGGCTTTACCTCTAGACTTTGGGCTTTACCTCTAGATGATGTGCTTTAACTCTAGATATTGGGGTTTACCTCTAGAAGTTGGGGTTTACATCTAGGTGTTTGGCTTTAACTGTAGGTGTCGGGCTTTAACACTAGATTTTGGAATTCGTCTCTAGATGTTAGGCTTTACGTCTAGATGTTGGGCTATACCTCTAGATATTGGCTTTAGATCTAGAATTTGGGATTTACATGTAGATTGTGGGCTTTAGCTCTAGATGTTGGGCTTTACCTCTAGATTTTGGTTTTTAAATCTATATATTTGGCTTTTCCTCTAGATGTTGCGCTTTAACTCTAGATATCTGTCTTTACCTCTAGATGTTGGGCTTTACCTCTGTATTTTGGGCTCTAACTCTAGGTGTTGGGCTTTAAATCTAGATTTTGGGCTTTACCTTTAGATTTTGGGTTTTAAATATAAATCTTTGGCTTTTCCTCTAGAAGTTGGTCCTTACCTCTAGACGTTGAGCTTTACATCTAGATGTTTGGGCTTTACCTCTAGATTTTAAGCTTTACCTCTAGACTTTGGGCTTTAACTCTAAATGATGCGCTTTAACTTTAGATATTGGGCTTTACCTCTAGAAGTTTGGGGTTTACATCTAGGTGTTTGGCTTTAACTGTAGGTGTCGGGCTTTAACACTAGATTTTGGAATTCACCTCTAGTTGTTAGGCTTTACCTCTAGATGCTGGTCTTTACCTCGAGATGTTGGGCTTTAGATCTAGAAGTTGGGCTTTACATCTAGATTTTGGTCTTTACCTCTAGATATTTGCCTTTAGATCTAGAAATTGGGATTACATCTAGATTTTCGGCTTTATCTCTAGATGTTGAGATTTACCTCTAGATTTTGGGCTTTGCATTGCTTAGTCTTTACCTCTAGATGTCCTGCTTTACCTCTAGATGTTTGTCTTTACCTCAAGTTGTTGGGTTTTACATCTAGATTTTTGGCTTTACCTCTAGATGTTGGGCTTTACATCTAGATGTTTGGCTTCCCCTCAATACATTCTGCTTTACCTCTAGATGTTGGGCTTTAAATCTAGATTTTCTGCTTTAGCTCTAGACTTTGGGCCTTACATCACTTGGTTGTTACCTCTAGATGTTGGGCTTCATCTCTAGATATTGGGCTTTACCTCTAGATGTTGGGTTTTACTTCTAGATGTTGGGTTTTTTCCTCTAGATGTGGGATTCATATCTAGAGGTTGGGCTTCTCCTCTAGATGTGGGGCTTTATATTTAGATGTTGGGCTTTACCTCTAGATTTTGGGATTTACCTCTAGATGTTGGGTTTTTCCTCTAGACATTGGGCCTTACCTCTAGATTTTGGGTTTTACATCTAGATATCTGTCTTATCTTTAGATGTTGGGCCTTAACTTTAGATTTTGGAATTCACATCTAGATGTAAGGCTTTACGTCTAGATGTTGGGCTTTACCTCTAGATGTTGGGTTTTACATCTAGATGTCTGTCTTTAACTTTAGATGTTGGGTCTTAACATTGAATTTGGAATTCACCTCTAGATGTTAGGCTTTACATCAAGATTCTGGGCTTTACCTCTAGATGTTGGGATTTACCTCTAGATTTTGGGCTTTGCATTGCTTCGTCTTTACCTCTAGATGTCCTGCTTTACCTCTAGATGTTTGTCTTTACATCAAGAATTTGGGTTTTACATCTAGGTGTTTGGCTTTAACTGTAGGTGTCGGGCTTTAACACTAGATTTTCGAATTCACCTCTAGTTGTTAGGCTTTACCTCTAGATGCTGGTCTTTACCTCGAGATGTTGGGCTTTAGATCTAGAAGTTGGGCTTTACATCTAGATTTTGGTCTTTACCTCTAGATATTGGGCTTTACCTCTAGATGTTTGGCTTTAGATCTAGAAATTGGGATTACATCTAGATTTTCGGCTTTATCTCTAGATGTTGAGATTTACCTCTAGATTTTGGGCTTTGCATTGCTTCGTCTTTACCTCTAGATGTCCTGCTTAACCTCTAGATGTTTGTCTTTACCTCAAGATGTTGGGATTTAGATCTAGATTTTTGGCTTTACCTCTAGATGTTGGGCTTTACATCTAGATGTTTGGCTTGCCCTCAATACATTCTGCTTTACCTGTAGATGTTGGGCTTTAAATCTAGATTTTCTGCTTTAGCTCTAGACTTTGGGCCTTACATCACTTGGTTGTTACCTCTAGATGTTGGGCTTCATCTCTAGATATTGGGCTTTATCTCTAGATATTGGGCTTTACCTCTAGATGTTGGGTTTTACTTCTAGATGTTGGGTTTTTTCCTCTAGATGTGGGATTCATATCTAGAGGTTGGGCTTCTCCTCTAGATGTGGGGCTTTATATTTAGATGTTGGGCTTTACCTCTAGATTTTGGGATTTACCTCTAGATGTTGGGTTTTTCCTCTAGATATTGGGCCTTACATCTAGATTTTGGGATTTACCGCTAGATGTCTGTCTTATCTTTAGATGTTGGGCCTTAAAGTTAGATTTTGGAATTCACCTCTAGATGTAAGGCTTTACGTCTAGATGTTGGGCTTTACCTCTAGATGTTGGGTTTTACATCTAGATGTCTGTCTTTAACTTTAGATGTTGGGTCTTAACATTGGATTTGGAATTCACCTCTAGATGTTAGGCTTTACGTCTAGATTCTGGGCTTTACCTCTAGATGTTGAGCTTTACTTCTAGATTTTGGGTTTTCCATCTGGATTTTTGGCTTCTCTCTAGAAGCTGGGCTTTACCTCCAGACGTTGGGCTTTACCTCTAGATGTTGGGTTTTACCTCTAGACGTTGGGTTTTACCTCTGGATGGTGGGTTTTACCTCTAGATGGTGGGATTTACATGTAGATTGTGGGCTTTAAAACTAGATTTTGGGCTTTACCTTTTGATTTTGGGTTTTAAATCTAGATTTTTGGCTTTTCCTCTAGAAGTTGGTCATTACCTCTGGACGTTGGGCTTTACCTCTAGATGTTGGTCTTTAAGTCTAGATATTGGACTTTACCTCTAGATGTAGGGGTTTACATCTAGATGTTTTGCTTTACATTTAGATTTTGGGCTTCACCTCTAGATGTTGGGCTTTACATCTAGACCTTGGACTTTACCTCTAGAAGTTGATATTTATATGTAGACATTGGGCTTTACCTATAGATGCTGGTCTTTACCTCGAGATGTTGGGCTTTAGATCTAGAAGTTGGGCTTTACGTCTAGATTTTGGGCTTTACCTCTAGATGTTGGGCTTTACCTCTAGACATTGTCTTTAACTCTAGATGTAGACTTTTACATTTAGATGTTTGGTTTTACCTGTAGATCTCAGGGTTTAATTCTAGATTTTGCTATTCACCTCTAGATGTTAAGATTTACCTCTAGATATTGGGCTTTACCTCTAGATGTTAAGCTTTTATTCTAGACATTGGGCTTTACCTCTAGACTTTGGGCTTTACCTCTAGATGATGTGCTTTAACTCTAGATATTGGGGTTTACCTCTAGAAGTTGGGGTTTACATCTAGGTGTTTGGCTTTAACTGTAGGTGTCGGGCTTTAACACTAGATTTTGGAATTCGTCTCTAGATGTTAGGCTTTACGTCTAGATGTTGGGCTATACCTCTAGATATTGGCTTTAGATCTAGAATTTGGGATTTACATGTAGATTGTGGGCTTTAGCTCTAGATGTTGGGCTTTACCTCTAGATTTTGGTTTTTAAATCTATATATTTGGCTTTTCCTCTAGATGTTACGCTTTAACTCTAGATATCTGTCTTTACCTCTAGATGTTGGGCTTTACCTCTGTATTTTGGGCTCTAACTCTAGGTGTTGGGCTTTAAATCTAGATTTTGGGCTTTACCTTTAGATTTTGGGTTTTAAATATAAATCTTTGGCTTTTCCTCTAGAAGTTGGTCCTTACCTCTAGACGTTGAGCTTTACATCTAGATGTTTGGGCTTTACCTCTAGATTTTAAGCTTTACCTCTAGACTTTGGGCTTTAACTCTAAATGATGCGCTTTAACTTTAGATATTGGGCTTTACCTCTAGAAGTTTGGGTTTTACATCTAGGTGTTTGGCTTTAACTGTAGGTGTCGGGCTTTAACACTAGATTTTGGAATTCACCTCTAGTTGTTAGGCTTTACCTCTAGATGCTGGTCTTTACCTCGAGATGTTGGGCTTTAGATCTAGAAGTTGGGCTTTACATCTAGATTTTGGTCTTTACCTCTAGATATTGGGCTTTACCTCTAGATGTTTGGCTTTAGATCTAGAAATTGGGATTACATCTAGATTTTCGGCTTTATCTCTAGATGTTGAGATTTACCTCTAGATTTTGGGCTTTGCATTGCTTCGTCTTTACCTCTAGATGTCCTGCTTTACCTCTAGATGTTTGTCTTTACCTCAAGATGTTGTTTTTACATCTAGATTTTTGGCTTTACCTCTAGGTGTTGGGCTTTACATCCAGATGTTTGGCTTCCCCTCAATACATTCTGCTTTACCTCTAGATTTTAGGCCTTACATCACTTGGTTGTTACCTCTAGATGTTGGGCTTCATCTCTAGATATTGGGCTTTACCTCTAGATGTTGGGTTTTACTTCTAGATGTTGGTTTTTTCCTCTAGATCTTGGGATACACCTCTAGAGGTTTGGCTTCTCATCTAGACATTGGGCTTTATATCTAGATGTTGGGCTTTACCTCTAGATGTTGGGCTTTACCTCTAGATGTTGGGCTTTACATCTAGATGTTGGACTTTACCTCTAGAAATTGGGCTATACCTCTACATGTTGGGCTTTACCTCTAGATTTGGGGTTTTACATCTAGATATTTGCCTTTATCTCTAGATGTTCGGCTTTACCTCTAGATTTTGGGCTTTACCTCTAGATGTTGGGCTTTACCTCTAGATGTTGGGCTTTACCTCTAGATTTTCGGCTTTATCTCTAGATGATGCGCTTCAACTCTAGATATTGGGCTTTATCTCTAGAAGTTGGATTTTACATCTAGGTGTTTGGCTTTAACTGTAGGTGTCGGGCTTTAACACTAGATTTTGGAATTCACCTCTAGATGTTTGGCTTTACCTCTAGATGTTGGGCTTTACCTCTAGATCTTTGGCTTTAGATCTAGAAATTCGGCTTTACATCTCTAATTTGGGCTTTAGCTCTAGATGTTGGGGTTTACCTCCAGATTTTGGGTTTTGAAATTCAGATTTTTGGCTTTTCCTGAAGAAGTTGGGCTTTACCTCTAGAGGTTGGGCTTTACCCATAGATGTAGGGTTTTACGTCTAGATGTTTGCCTTTAGCTCTAGATGTTGGGCTTTATCTCTAGATGTTGGGATATACCTCTATATGTTTTGCTTCACCTCTAGATGTTGGGCTCTAACCTCTAGATGTTGGGCTTTTTATCTAGACTTTGGAATTTATCTCTAGAATTTGGGCTATATTCTATATGTTGGGCTTTTCCTCCCGATTTTGGGGTTTATATCTAGATGTTTGGCTTCACCTCTAGAAGTTGGGCTTTACCTATAGACATTTGGCTTTCCGACTAGATGTTGAGCTTTACATCAGAAGTTTTGCTTTACCTCTAGATTTTGGGCTTTACCTCTAGATGTTGGGCTTTACATCTAGATTTTGGGATTTACCTCTAGATATTGGGCTTTACCTCTAGATTTTGGGGTTTAAATCTAAATTTTTGGCTTTACCTCTAGATGTTGGGCTTTACCTCTAGATGTTAGGCTTTACCTCCAGATGTTGGGATTTACAAATAGATGTTGGGCTTTATATCTAGATTTTGGGCTTTAAATCTAGATGTTGGGCTTTAACTCTAGATGTTGGGCTTTACATTGCTTCGGCTTTACCTCTGGATGTCCTTCTTTACCTCTAGATGTTTGTCATAACCTCCAGATGTTGGGCTTTATATCTAGACTTTGGGCTTTAAATCTAGACGTTGGGGTTTACCTCTAGATTTTGGGCTTTGCATTGCTTCGTCTTTACCTCTAGATGTCCTGCTTTACCTCTAGATGTTTGTCTTTACCTCAAGATTTTGGGTTATACATCTAGATTTTTGGCTTTACCTCTAGATGTTGGGCTTTACATCTAGATGTTTGGCTTTCCCTCAATACATTCTGCTTTACCTCTAGATGTTGGGCTTTAAATCTAGATTTTCTGCTTTACCTCTAGATTTTAGGCCTTACATCGCTTGGTTTTTACCTCTAGATGTTGGGCTTTATCTCTAGATATTGGACTTTACCTCTAGATGTTGGGTTTTACTTCTAGATGTTGGGTTTTTCCTCTAGATATGGGATTCATATCTAGAGGTTGGGCTTCTCCTCTAGATGTGGGGCTTTATATCTAGATGTTGGGCTTTACCTCTAGATTTTGCGATTTACCTCTAGATGTTGGGCTTATCTCTAGTTATTGGGCTTTACCTCTAGATGTTGGGCTTTACATCTAGATGTCTGTCTTTAACTTTAGATGTTGGGCCTTAACATTGGATTTTGGAATTCACCTCTAGATGTTAGGCTTTACGTCTAGATTCTGGGCTTTACCTCTAGATGTTGAGCTTGACTTCTAAATTTTGGGTTTTCCATCTGGATTTTTGGCTTCTCTCTAGAAGCTGGGCTTTACCTCCAGACGTTGGGCTTTACCTCTAGATGTTGGGGTTTACCTCTAGACATTGGGTTTTACCTCTGGATGGTGGGTTTTACCTCTAGATGGTGGGATTTACATGTAGATTGTGGGCTTTAAATCTAGATTTTGGGCTTTAACTTTTGATTTTGGGTTTTAATTCTAGATTTTTGGCTTTTCCTCTAGAAGTTGGTCATTACCTCTAGACATTGGGCTTTACCTCTAGATGTTGGTCTTTAAGTCTAGATATTGGACTTTACCTCTAGATGTAGGGGTTTACATCTAGATATTTTGCTTTACATTTAGATTTTGGAATTCACCTCTAGTTGTTAGGCTTTACCTCTAGATGCTGGTCTTTACCTCGAGATGTTGGGCTTTAGATCTCGAAGTTGGGCTTTACATCTAGATTTTGGTCTTTAGCTCTAGATATTGGGCTTTACCTCTAGATGTTTGGCTTTAGATCTAGAAATTGGGATTACATCTAGATTTTCGGCTTTATCTCTAGATGTTGAGATTTACCTCTAGATTTTGGGCTTTGCATTGCTTCGTCTTTACCTCTAGATGTCCTGCTTTACCTCTAGATGTTTGTCTTTACCTCAAGATGTTGGGTTTTACATCTAGATTTTTGGCTTTACCTCTAGATGTTGGGCTTTACATCTAGATGTTTGGTTTCCCCAAAATACATTCTGCTTTACCTGTAGATGTTGGGCTTTAAATCTAGATTTTCTGCTTTAGCTCTAGACTTTGGGCCTTACATCACTTGGTTGTTACCTCTAGATGTTGGGCTTCATCTCTAGATATTGGGCTTTATCTCTAGATATTGGGCTTTACCTCTGGATGTTGGGTTTTACTTCTAGATGTTGGGTTTTTTCCTCTAGATGTGGGATTCATATCTAGAGGTTGGGCTTCTCCTCTAGATGTGGGGCTTTATATTTAGATGTTGGGCTTTACCTCTAGATTTTGGGATTTACCTCTAGATGTTGGGTTTTTCCTCTAGATATTGGGCCTTACCTCTAGATTTTGGGATTTACCGCTAGATGTCTGTCTTATCTTTAGATGTTGGGCCTTAAAGTTAGATTTTGGAATTCACCTCTAGATGTAAGGCTTTACGTCTAGATGTTGGGCTTTACCTCTAGATGTTGGGTTTTACATCTAGATGTCTGTCTTTAACTTTAGATGTTGGGCCTTAACATTGGATTTTGGAATTCACCTCTAGATATTAGGATTTAGGTCTAGATTTTGGGCTTCACCTCTAGATGTTGGGCTTAGATCTAGAAGTTGTGCTTTACATCTAGATTCTGGGCTTTACCTCTAGATGTTGAGCTTTACTTCTAGATTTTGGGTTTTCCATCTGGATTTTTGGCTTCTCTCTAGAAGCTGGGCTTTACCTCTAGATGTTGGGGTTTACCTCTAGACATTGGGTTTTACCTCTGGATGGTGGGTTTTACCTCTAGACGGTGGGCTTTACCTCTGTATGTTGGATTTTACCTCTAGATGTTGGTCTTTAAATCTAGATATTGGACTTTACCTCTAGATGTAATGTTTTACATCTAGAGGATTTGCTTTACATTTAGATATTGGGCTTTATCTCTAGATTTTGGTTTTTAAATCTATATATTTGGCTTTTCCTCTAGATGTTGGGCTTTACCTCTAGATTTTGGGCCTTACCTCTAGAAGTTGGGGTTTAAATCTGTATGTTTGTCTTTAACTGTAGATGTCAGGCCTTAACACTAGATTTTGGAATTCACCACTAGATGTTAGTCTTTACCTCTAGATGTTGGGATTTACCTCTAGATTATGGGGTTTCAGTTTGGATTTTTGGCTTCTCTCTAGAATCTGGGCTTTACCTCCAGACGTTGGGCTTTACCTCTAGATGTTGGGTTTTACCTCTAGATGTTGGTCTTTTAGTCTAGATATTGGACTTTACCTCTAGATGTAGGGGTTTACATCTAGATGTTTTGCTTTACATTTAGATTTTGGGCTTCACCTCTAGATGTTGGGCTTTACATCGAGACGTTGGACTTTACCTCTAGAAGTTGATATTTATATGTAGACATTGGGCTTTACGACTAGATGTTGGGCTTTACCTCTAGATTTTGGTTTTTAAATCTATATATTTGGCTTTTCCTCTAGATGTTGCGCTTTAACTCTAGATATCTGTCTTTACCTCTAGATGTTGGGCTTTACCTCTGTATTTTGGGCTCTAACTCTAGGTGTTGGGCTTTAAATCTAGATTTTGGGCTTTACCTTTAGATTTTGGGTTTTAAATATAAATCTTTGGCTTTTCCTCTAGAAGTTGGTCCTTACCTCTAGACGTTGAGCTTTACATCTAGATGTTTGGGCTTTACCTCTATATTTTAAGCTTTACCTCTAGACTTTGGGCTTTAACTCTAAATGATGCGCTTTAACTTTAGATATTGGGCTTTACCTCTAGAAGTTTGGGGTTTACATCTAGGTGTTTGGCTTTAACTGTAGGTGTCGGGCTTTAACACTAGATTTTGGAATTCACCTCTAGTTGTTAGGCTTTACCTCTAGATGCTGGTCTTTACCTCGAGATGTTGGGCTTTAGATCTAGAAGTTGGGCTTTACATCTAGATATTGGGCTTTACCTCTAGATGTTTGGCTTTAGATCTAGAAATTGGGATTACATCTAGATTTTCGGCTTTATCTCTAGATGTTGAGATTTACCTCTAGATTTTGGGCTTTGCATTGCTTCGTCTTTACCTCTAGATGTCCTGCTTTACGTCTAGATGTTTGTCTTTACCTCAAGATGTTGGGATTTAGATCTAGATTTTTGGCTTTACCTCTAGATGTTGGGCTTTACATCTAGATGTTTGGCTTCCCCTCAATACATTCTGCTTTACCTGTAGATGTTGGGCTTTAAATCTAGATTTTCTGCTTTAGCTCTAGACTTTGGGCCTTACATCACTTGGTTGTTACCTCTAGATGTTGGGCTTCATCTCTAGATATTGGGCTTTATCTCTAGATATTGGGCTTTACCTCTAGATGTTGGGTTTTACTTCTAGATGTTGGGTTTTTTCCTCTAGATGTGGGATTCATATCTAGAGGTTGGGCTTCTCCTCTAGATGTGGGGCTTTATATTTAGATGTTGGGCTTTACCTCTAGATTTTGGGATTTACCTCTAGATGTTGGGTTTTTCCTCTAGATATTGGGCCTTACATCTAGATTTTGGGATTTACCGCTAGATGTCTGTCTTATCTTTAGATGTTGGGCCTTAAAGTTAGATTTTGGAATTCACCTCTAGATGTAAGGCTTTACGTCTAGATGTTGGGCTTTACCTCTAGATGTTGGGTTTTACATCTAGATGTCTGTCTTTAACTTTAGATGTTGGGTCTTAACATTGGATTTGGAATTCACCTCTAGATGTTAGGCTTTACGTCTAGATTCTGGGCTTTACCTCTAGATGTTGAGCTTTACTTCTAGATTTTGGGTTTTCCATCTGGATTTTTGGCTTCTCTCTAGAAGCTGGGCTTTACCTCCAGACGTTGGGCTTTACCTCTAGATGTTGGGTTTTACCTCTAGACGTTGGGTTTTACCTCTGGATGGTGGGTTTTACCTCTAGATGGTGGGATTTACATGTAGATTGTGGGCTTTAAAACTAGATTTTGGGCTTTACCTTTTGATTTTGGGTTTTAAATCTAGATTTTTGGCTTTTCCTCTAGAAGTTGGTCATTACCTCTGGACGTTGGGCTTTACCTCTAGATGTTGGTCTTTAAGTCTAGATATTGGACTTTACCTCTAGATGTAGGGGTTTACATCTAGATGTTTTGCTTTACATTTAGATTTTGGGCTTCACCTCTAGATGTTGGGCTTTACATCTAGACCTTGGACTTTACCTCTAGAAGTTGATATTTATATGTAGACATTGGGCTTTACCTATAGATGCTGGTCTTTACCTCGAGATGTTGGGCTTTAGATCTAGAAGTTGGGCTTTACGTCTAGATTTTGGGCTTTACCTCTAGATGTTGGGCTTTACCTCTAGACATTGTCTTTAACTCTAGATGTAGACTTTTACATTTAGATGTTTGGTTTTACCTGTAGATCTCAGGGTTTAATTCTAGATTTTGCTATTCACCTCTAGATGTTAAGATTTACCTCTAGATATTGGGCTTTACCTCTAGATGTTAAGCTTTTATTCTAGACATTGGGCTTTACCTCTAGACTTTGGGCTTTACCTCTAGATGATGTGCTTTAACTCTAGATATTGGGGTTTACCTCTAGAAGTTGGGGTTTACATCTAGGTGTTTGGCTTTAACTGTAGGTGTCGGGCTTTAACACTAGATTTTGGAATTCGTCTCTAGATGTTAGGCTTTACGTCTAGATGTTGGGCTATACCTCTAGATATTGGCTTTAGATCTAGAATTTGGGATTTACATGTAGATTGTGGGCTTTAGCTCTAGATGTTGGGCTTTACCTCTAGATTTTGGTTTTTAAATCTATATATTTGGCTTTTCCTCTAGATGTTGCGCTTTAACTCTAGATATCTGTCTTTACCTCTAGATGTTGGGCTTTACCTCTGTATTTTGGGCTCTAACTCTAGGTGTTGGGCTTTAAATCTAGATTTTGGGCTTTACCTTTAGATTTTGGGTTTTAAATATAAATCTTTGGCTTTTCCTCTAGAAGTTGGTCCTTACCTCTAGACGTTGAGCTTTACATCTAGATGTTTGGGCTTTACCTCTAGATTTTAAGCTTTACCTCTAGACTTTGGGCTTTAACTCTAAATGATGCGCTTTAACTTTAGATATTGGGCTTTACCTCTAGAAGTTTGGGTTTTACATCTAGGTGTTTGGCTTTAACTGTAGGTGTCGGGCTTTAACACTAGATTTTGGAATTCACCTCTAGTTGTTAGGCTTTACGTCTAGATGCTGGTCTTTACCTCGAGATGTTGGGCTTTAGATCTAGAAGTTGGGCTTTACATCTAGATTTTGGTCTTTACCTCTAGATATTTGCCTTTAGATCTAGAAATTGGGATTACATCTAGATTTTCGGCTTTATCTCTAGATGTTGAGATTTACCTCTAGATTTTGGGCTTTGCATTGCTTAGTCTTTACCTCTAGATGTCCTGCTTTACCTCTAGATGTTTGTCTTTACCTCAAGTTGTTGGGTTTTACATCTAGATTTTTGGCTTTACCTCTAGATGTTGGGCTTTACATCTAGATGTTTGGCTTCCCCTCAATACATTCTGCTTTACCTCTAGATGTTGGGCTTTAAATCTAGATTTTCTGCTTTAGCTCTAGACTTTGGGCCTTACATCACTTGGTTGTTACCTCTAGATGTTGGGCTTCATCTCTAGATATTGGGCTTTACCTCTAGATGTTGGGTTTTACTTCTAGATGTTGGGTTTTTTCCTCTAGATGTGGGATTCATATCTAGAGGTTGGGCTTCTCCTCTAGATGTGGGGCTTTATATTTAGATGTTGGGCTTTACCTCTAGATTTTGGGATTTACCTCTAGATGTTGGGTTTTTCCTCTAGATATTGGGCCTTACCTCTAGATTTTGGGTTTTACATCTAGATATCTGTCTTATCTTTAGATGTTGGGCCTTAACTTTAGATTTTGGAATTCACCTCTAGATGTAAGGCTTTACGTCTAGATGTTGGGCTTTACCTCTAGATGTTGGGTTTTACATCTAGATGTCTGTCTTTAACTTTAGATGTTGGGTCTTAACATTGAATTTGGAATTCACCTCTAGATGTTAGGCTTTACATCAAGATTCTGGGCTTTACCTCTAGATGTTGGGATTTACCTCTAGATTTTGGGCTTTGCATTGCTTCGTCTTTACCTCTAGATGTCCTGCTTTACCTCTAGATGTTTGTCTTTACATCAAGAATTTGGGTTTTACATCTAGGTGTTTGGCTTTAACTGTAGGTGTCGGGCTTTAACACTAGATTTTGGAATTCACCTCTAGTTGTTAGGCTTTACCTCTAGATGCTGGTCTTTACCTCGAGATGTTGGGCTTTAGATCTAGAAGTTGGGCTTTACATCTAGATTTTGGTCTTTACCTCTAGATATTGGGCTTTACCTCTAGATGTTTGGCTTTAGATCTAGAAATTGGGATTACATCTAGATTTTCGGCTTTATCTCTAGATGTTGAGATTTACCTCTAGATTTTGGGCTTTGCATTGCTTCGTCTTTACCTCTAGATGTCCTGCTTTACGTCTAGATGTTTGTCTTTACCTCAAGATGTTGGGATTTAGATCTAGATTTTTGGCTTTACCTCTAGATGTTGGGCTTTACATCTAGATGTTTGGCTTGCCCTCAATACATTCTGCTTTACCTGTAGATGTTGGGCTTTAAATCTAGATTTTCTGCTTTAGCTCTAGACTTTGGGCCTTACATCACTTGGTTGTTACCTCTAGATGTTGGGCTTCATCTCTAGATATTGGGCTTTATCTCTAGATATTGGGCTTTACCTCTAGATGTTGGGTTTTACTTCTAGATGTTGGGTTTTTTCCTCTAGATGTGGGATTCATATCTAGAGGTTGGGCTTCTCCTCTAGATGTGGGGCTTTATATTTAGATGTTGGGCTTTACCTCTAGATTTTGGGATTTACCTCTAGATGTTGGGTTTTTCCTCTAGATATTGGGCCTTACATCTAGATTTTGGGATTTACCGCTAGATGTCTGTCTTATCTTTAGATGTTGGGCCTTAAAGTTAGATTTTGGAATTCACCTCTAGATGTAAGGCTTTACGTCTAGATGTTGGGCTTTACCTCTAGATGTTGGGTTTTAGATCTAGATGTCTGTCTTTAACTTTAGATGTTGGGTCTTAACATTGGATTTGGAATTCACCTCTAGATGTTAGGCTTTACGTCTAGATTCTGGGCTTTACCTCTAGATGTTGAGCTTTACTTCTAGATTTTGGGTTTTCCATCTGGATTTTTGGCTTCTCTCTAGAAGCTGGGCTTTACCTCCAGACGTTGGGCTTTACCTCTAGATGTTGGGTTTTACCTCTAGACGTTGGGTTTTACCTCTGGATGGTGGGTTTTACCTCTAGATGGTGGGATTTACATGTAGATTGTGGGCTTTAAAACTAGATTTTGGGCTTTACCTTTTGATTTTGGGTTTTAAATCTAGATTTTTGGCTTTTCCTCTAGAAGTTGGTCATTACCTCTGGACGTTGGGCTTTACCTCTAGATGTTGGTCTTTAAGTCTAGATATTGGACTTTACCTCTAGATGTAGGGGTTTACATCTAGATGTTTTGCTTTACATTTAGATTTTGGGCTTCACCTCTAGATGTTGGGCTTTACATCTAGACCTTGGACTTTACCTCTAGAAGTTGATATTTATATGTAGACATTGGGCTTTACCTATAGATGCTGGTCTTTACCTCGAGATGTTGGGCTTTAGATCTAGAAGTTGGGCTTTACGTCTAGATTTTGGGCTTTACCTCTAGATGTTGGGCTTTACCTCTAGACATTGTCTTTAACTCTAGATGTAGACTTTTACATTTAGATGTTTGGTTTTACCTGTAGATCTCAGGGTTTAATTCTAGATTTTGCTATTCACCTCTAGATGTTAAGATTTACCTCTAGATATTGGGCTTTACCTCTAGATGTTAAGCTTTTATTCTAGACATTGGGCTTTACCTCTAGACTTTGGGCTTTACCTCTAGATGATGTGCTTTAACTCTAGATATTGGGGTTTACCTCTAGAAGTTGGGGTTTACATCTAGGTGTTTGGCTTTAACTGTAGGTGTCGGGCTTTAACACTAGATTTTGGAATTCGTCTCTAGATGTTAGGCTTTACGTCTAGATGTTGGGCTATACCTCTAGATATTGGCTTTAGATCTAGAATTTGGGATTTACATGTAGATTGTGGGCTTTAGCTCTAGATGTTGGGCTTTACCTCTAGATTTTGGTTTTTAAATCTATATATTTGGCTTTTCCTCTAGATGTTGCGCTTTAACTCTAGATATCTGTCTTTACCTCTAGATGTTGGGCTTTACCTCTGTATTTTGGGCTCTAACTCTAGGTGTTGGGCTTTAAATCTAGATTTTGGGCTTTACCTTTAGATTTTGGGTTTTAAATATAAATCTTTGGCTTTTCCTCTAGAAGTTGGTCCTTACCTCTAGACGTTGAGCTTTACATCTAGATGTTTGGGCTTTACCTCTAGATTTTAAGCTTTACCTCTAGACTTTGGGCTTTAACTCTAAATGATGCGCTTTAACTTTAGATATTGGGCTTTACCTCTAGAAGTTTGGGTTTTACATCTAGGTGTTTGGCTTTAACTGTAGGTGTCGGGCTTTAACACTAGATTTTGGAATTCACCTCTAGTTGTTAGGCTTTACCTCTAGATGCTGGTCTTTACCTCGAGATGTTGGGCTTTAGATCTAGAAGTTGGGCTTTACATCTAGATTTTGGTCTTTACCTCTAGATATTTGCCTTTAGATCTAGAAATTGGGATTACATCTAGATTTTCGGCTTTATCTCTAGATGTTGAGATTTACCTCTAGATTTTGGGCTTTGCATTGCTTAGTCTTTACCTCTAGATGTCCTGCTTTACCTCTAGATGTTTGTCTTTACCACAAGATGTTGGGTTTTACATCTAGATTTTTGGCTTTACCTCTAGATGTTGGGCTTTACATCTAGATGTTTGGCTTCCCCTCAATACATTCTGCTTTACCTCTAGATGTTGGGCTTTAAATCTAGATTTTCTGCTTTAGCTCTAGACTTTGGGCCTTACATCACTTGGTTGTTACCTCTAGATGTTGGGCTTCATCTCTAGATATTGGGCTTTACCTCTAGATGTTGGGTTTTACTTCTAGATGTTGGGTTTTTTCCTCTAGATGTGGGATTCATATCTAGAGGTTGGGCTTCTCCTCTAGATGTGGGGCTTTATATTTAGATGTTGGGCTTTACCTCTAGATTTTGGGATTTACCTCTAGATGTTGGGTTTTTCCTCTAGATATTGGGCCTTACCTCTAGATTTTGGGTTTTACATCTAGATATCTGTCTTATCTTTAGATGTTGGGCCTTAACTTTAGATTTTGGAATTCACCTCTAGATGTAAGGCTTTACGTCTAGATGTTGGGCTTTACCTCTAGATGTTGGGTTTTACATCTAGATGTCTGTCTTTAACTTTAGATGTTGGGTCTTAACATTGAATTTGGAATTCACCTCTAGATGTTAGGCTTTACATCAAGATTCTGGGCTTTACCTCTAGATGTTGGGATTTACCTCTAGATTTTGGGCTTTGCATTGATTCGTCTTTACCTCTAGATGTCCTGCTTTACCTCTAGATGTTTGTCTTTACATCAAGAATTTGGGTTTTACATCTAGGTGTTTGGCTTTAACTGTAGGTGTCGGGCTTTAACACTAGATTTTGGAATTCACCTCTAGTTGTTAGGCTTTACCTCTAGATGCTGGTCTTTACCTCGAGATGTTGGGCTTTAGATCTAGAAGTTGGGCTTTACATCTAGATTTTGGTCTTTACCTCTAGATTTTGTTCTTTACCTCTAGATGTTTGGCTTTAGATCTAGAAATTGGGATTACATCTAGATTTTCGGCTTTATCTCTAGATGTTGAGATTTACCTCTAGATTTTGGGCTTTGCATTGCTTCGTCTTTACCTCTAGATGTCCTGCTTTACGTCTAGATGTTTGTCTTTACCTCAAGATGTTGGGATTTAGATCTAGATTTTTGGCTTTACCTCTAGATGTTGGGCTTTACATCTAGATGTTTGGCTTCCCCTCAATACATTCTGCTTTACCTGTAGATGTTGGGCTTTAAATCTAGATTTTCTGCTTTAGCTCTAGACTTTGGGCCTTACATCACTTGGTTGTTACCTCTAGATGTTGGGCTTCATCTCTAGATATTGGGCTTTATCTCTAGATATTGGGCTTTACCTCTGGATGTTGGGTTTTACTTCTAGATGTTGGGTTTTTTCCTCTAGATGTGGGATTCATATCTAGAGGTTGGGCTTCTCCTCTAGATGTGGGGCTTTATATTTAGATGTTGGGCTTTACCTCTAGATTTTGGGATTTACCTCTAGATGTTGGGTTTTTCCTCTAGATATTGGGCCTTACATCTAGATTTTGGGATTTACCGCTAGATGTCTGTCTTATCTTTAGATGTTGGGCCTTAAAGTTAGATTTTGGAATTCACCTCTAGATGTAAGGCTTTACGTCTAGATGTTGGGCTTTACCTCTAGATGTTGGGTTTTACATCTAGATGTCTGTCTTTAACTTTAGATGTTGGGCCTTAACATTGGATTTTGGAATTCACCTCTAGATGTTAGGATTTACGTCTAGATTCTGGGCTTTACCTCTAGATGTTGAGCTTTACTTCTAGATTTTGGGTTTTCCATCTGGATTTTTGGCTTCTCTCTAGAAGCTGGGCTTTACCTCCAGACGTTGGGCTTTACCTCTAGATGTTGGGTTTTACCTCTAGACGTTGGGTTTTACCTCTGGATGGTGGGTTTTACCTCTAGATGGTGGGATTTACATGTAGATTGTCGGCTTTAAATCTAGATTTTGGGCTTTACATTTTGATTTTGGGTTTTAAATCTAGATTTTTGGCTTTTCCTCTAGAAGTTGGTCATTACCTCTGGACGTTGGGCTTTACCTCTAGATGTTGGTCTTTAAGTCTAGATATTGGACTTTACCTCTAGATGTAGGGGTTTACATCTAGATGTTTTGCTTTACATTTAGATTTTGGGCTTCACCTCTAGATGTTGGGATATACCTCTAGATGTTTTGCTTCACCTCTAGATGTTGGGCTCTAACCTCTAGATGTTGGGCTTTTTATCTAGACTTCGGAATTTATCTCTAGAATTTGGGCTATACTTCTATATGTTGGGCTTTACCTCTCGATTTTGGGTTTTATATCTAGATGTTTGCCTTTACCTCTAGAAGTTGGGCTTTCCCTATAGACATTTCGCTTTACGACTAGATGTTCAGCTTTACATCCGAAGTTGGGCTTTACCTCTAGATGTTGGGCTTTAACCCTAGATGTTAGGCTTTACCTCCAGATTTTGGGATTTACAAATAGATGTTGGGCTTTATATCTAGACTTTGGGCTTTTAATCTAGACTTTGGGCTTTAACTCTAGATGTTGGGCTTTACATTGCTTCAGCTTTAGCTCTACATGTTCTTCTTTACCTCTAGATGTTTGTCATAACCTCCAGATGTTGGGCTTTTTATCTAGGCTTTGGTCTTTAAATCTAGACTTTGGGGTTTACCTCTAGATTTTGGGCATTGCACTGCTTCTTCTTTACCTCTAGATGTCCTGCTTTACCTCTTGATGTTTTTCTTTACCTCAAGATTTTGGGTTATACATCTAGATTTTTGGCTTTACCTCTAGATGTTGGGCTTTACATCTAGATGTTTGGCTTTCCCTCAATACATTCTACTTTACCTCTAGATGTTGGGATTTAAATCTAGATTTTCTGCTTTAGCTCTAGACTTTGGGCCTTACATCGCTTGTTTTTTACCTATAGATGTTGGGCTTTATGTCTAGATATTGGGCTTTACCTCTAGATGTTGGGTTTTACTTCTAGATGTTGTTTTTTCCTCTAGATGTGGGATTCATATCTAGAGGTTGGGCTTCTCCTCTAGATGTGGGGCTTTATATTTAGATGTTGGGCTTTACCTCTAGATTTTGGGATTTACCTCTAGATGTTGGGTTTTTCCTCTAGATATTGGGCCTTACCTCTAGATTTTGGGATTTACCTCTAGATGTCTGTCTTATCTTTAGGTGTTGGGTCTTAACATTGGATTTGGAATTCACCTCTAGATGTTAGGCTTTACGTCTAGATTCTGGGCTTTACCTCTAGATGTTGAGCTTTACTTCTAGATTTTGGGTTTTCCATCTGGATTTTTGGCTTCTCTCTAGAAGCTGGGCTTTACCTCCAGACGTTGGGCTTTACCTCTAGATGGTGGGTTTTACCTCTAGACGTTGGGTTTTACCTCTGGATGGTGGGTTTTACCTCTAGATGGTGGGATTTACATGTAGATTGTGGGCTTTAAATCTAGATTTTGGGCTTTACTTTTTGATTTTGGGTTTTAAATCTAGATTTTGGCTTTTCCTCTAGAAGTTGGTCATTACCTCTGGACATTGGGCTTTACCTCTAGATGTTGGTCTTTAAGTCTAGATATTGGACTTTACCTCTAGATGTAGGGGTTTACATCTAGATGTTTTGCTTTACATTTAGATTTTGGGCTTCACCTCTAGATGTTGGGCTTTACATCTAGACGTTGGACTTTACCTCTAGAAGTTGATATTTATATGTAGACATTGGGCTTTATGTTTAGATGTTGGGCTATACCTCTAGATATTGGCTTTAGATCTAGAATTTGGGATTTACATGTAGATTGTGGGCTTTAGCTCTAGATGTTGGGCTTTACCTCTAGATTTTGGTTTTTAAATCTATATATTTGGCTTTTACTCTAGATGTTGCGTTTTAACTCTAGATATCTGTCTTTACCTCTAGATGTTGGGCTTTACCTCTAGACATTGTCTTTAACTCTAGATGTAGACTTTTACATTTAGATGTTTGGTTTTACCTGTAGATCTCAGGGTTTAATTCTAGATTTTGCTATTCACCTCTAGATGTTAAGATTTACCTCTAGATATTGGGCTTTACCTCTAGATGTTAAGCTTTTATTCTAGACATTGGGCTTTACCTCTAGACTTTGGGCTTTACCTCTAGATGATGTGCTTTAACTCTAGATATTGGGGTTTACCTCTAGAAGTTGGGGTTTACATCTAGGTGTTTGGCTTTAACTGTAGGTGTCGGGCTTTAACACTAGATTTTGGAATTCGTCTCTAGATGTTAGGCTTTACGTCTAGATGTTGGGCTATACCTCTAGATATTGGCTTTAGATCTAGAATTTGGGATTTACATGTAGATTGTGGGCTTTAGCTCTAGATGTTGGGCTTTACCTCTAGATTTTGGTTTTTAAATCTATATATTTGGCTTTTCCTCTAGATGTTGCGCTTTAACTCTAGATATCTGTCTTTACCTCTAGATGTTGGGCTTTACCTCTGTATTTTGGGCTCTAACTCTAGGTGTTGGGCTTTAAATCTAGATTTTGGGCTTTACCTTTAGATTTTGGGTTTTAAATATAAATCTTTGGCTTTTCCTCTAGAAGTTGGTCCTTACCTCTAGACGTTGAGCTTTACATCTAGATGTTTGGGCTTTACCTCTAGATTATAAGCTTTACCTCTAGACTTTGGGCTTTAACTCTAAATGATGCGCTTTAACTTTAGATATTGGGCTTTACCTCTAGAAGTTTGGGTTTTACATCTAGGTGTTTGGCTTTAACTGTAGGTGTCGGGCTTTAACACTAGATTTTGGAATTCACCTCTAGTTGTTAGGCTTTACCTCTAGATGCTGGTCTTTACCTCGAGATGTTGGGCTTTAGATCTAGAAGTTGGGCTTTACATCTAGATTTTGGTCTTTACCTCTAGATATTTGCCTTTAGATCTAGAAATTGGGATTACATCTAGATTTTCGGCTTTATCTCTAGATGTTGAGATTTACCTCTAGATTTTGGGCTTTGCATTGCTTAGTCTTTACCTCTAGATGTCCTGCTTTACCTCTAGATGTTTGTCTTTACCACAAGATGTTGGGTTTTACATCTAGATTTTTGGCTTTACCTCTAGATGTTGGGCTTTACATCTAGATGTTTGGCTTGCCCTCAATACATTCTGCTTTACCTGTAGATGTTGGGCTTTAAATCTAGATTTTCTGCTTTAGCTCTAGACTTTGGGCCTTATATCACTTGGTTGTTACCTCTAGATGTTGGGCTTCATCTCTAGATATTGGGCTTTACCTCTAGATGTTGGGTTTTCCTTCTAGATGTTGTTTTTTCCTCTAGATGTGGGATTCATATCTAGAGGTTGGGCTTCTCCTCTAGATGTGGGGCTTTATATTTAGATGTTGGGCTTTACCTCTAGATTTTGGGATTTACCTCTAGATGTTGGGTTTTTCCTCTAGATATTGGGCCTTACCTCTAGATTTTGGGTTTTACATCTAGATATCTGTCTTATCTTTAGATGTTGGGCCTTAACTTTAGATTTTGGAATTCACCTCTAGATGTAAGGCTTTACGTCTAGATGTTGGGCTTTACCTCTAGATGTTGGGTTTTACATCTAGATGTCTGTCTTTAACTTTAGATGTTGGGTCTTAACATTGAATTTGGAATTCACCTCTAGATGTTAGGCTTTACATCAAGATTCTGGGCTTTACCTCTAGATGTTGGGATTTACCTCTAGATTTTGGGCTTTGCATTGCTTCGTCTTTACCTCTAGATGTCCTGCTTTACCTCTAGATGTTTGTCTTTACATCAAGAATTTGGGTTTTACATCTAGGTGTTTGGCTTTAACTGTAGGTGTCGGGCTTTAACACTAGATTTTGGAATTCACCTCTAGTTGTTAGGCTTTACCTCTAGATGCTGGTCTTTACCTCGAGATGTTGGGCTTTAGATCTAGAAGTTGGGCTTTAGATCTAGAAGTTGGGGTTTACATCTAGATTTTGTTCTTTACCTCTAGATGTTTGCCTTTAGATCTAGAAATTGGGATTACATCTAGATTTTCGGCTTTATCTCTAGATGTTGAGATTTACCTCTAGATTTTGGGCTTTGCATTGCTTCGTCTTTACCTCTAGATGTCCTGCTTTACGTCTAGATGTTTGTCTTTACCTCAAGATGTTGGGATTTAGATCTAGATTTTTGGCTTTACCTCTAGATGTTGGGCTTTACATCTAGATGTTTGGCTTGCCCTCAATACATTCTGCTTTACCTGTAGATGTTGGGCTTTAAATCTAGATTTTCTGCTTTAGCTCTAGACTTTGGGCCTTACATCACTTGGTTGTTACCTCTAGATGTTGGGCTTCATCTCTAGATATTGGGCTTTATCTCTAGATATTGGGCTTTACCTCTGGATGTTGGGTTTTACTTCTAGATGTTGGGTTTTTTCCTCTAGATGTGGGATTCATATCTAGAGGTTGGGCTTCTCCTCTAGATGTGGGGCTTTATATTTAGATGTTGGGCTTTACCTCTAGATTTTGGGATTTACCTCTAGATGTTGGGTTTTTCCTCTAGATATTGGGCCTTACCTCTAGATTTTGGGATTTACCGCTAGATGTCTGTCTTATCTTTAGATGTTGGGCCTTAAAGTTAGATTTTGGAATTCACCTCTAGATGTAAGGCTTTACGTCTAGATGTTGGGCTTTACCTCTAGATGTTGGGTTTTACATCTAGATGTCTGTCTTTAACTTTAGATGTTGGGCCTTAACATTGGATTTTGGAATTCACCTCTAGATGTTAGGATTTACGTCTAGATTCTGGGCTTTACCTCTAGATGTTGAGCTTTACTTCTAGATTTTGGGTTTTCCATCTGGATTTTTGGCTTCTCTCTAGAAGCTGGGCTTTACCTCCAGACGTTGGGCTTTACCTCTAGATGTTGGGTTTTACCTCTAGACGTTGGGTTTTACCTCTGGATGGTGGGTTTTACCTCTAGATGGTGGGATTTACATGTAAATTGTGGGCTTTAAAACTAGATTTTGGGCTTTACCTTTTGATTTTGGGTTTTAAATCTAGATTTTTGGCTTTTCCTCTAGAAGTTGGTCATTACCTCTGGACGTTGGGCTTTACCTCTAGATGTTGGTCTTTAAGTCTAGATATTGGACTTTACCTCTAGATGTAGGGGTTTACATCTAGATGTTTTGCTTTACATTTAGATTTTGGGCTTCACCTCTAGATGTTGGGATATACCTCTATATGTTTTGCTTCACCTCTAGATGTTGGGCTCTAACCTCTAGATGTTGGGCTTTTTATCTAGACTTCGGAATTTATCTCTAGAATTTGGGCTATACTTCTATATGTTGGGCTTTACCTCTCGATTTTGGGTTTTATATCTAGATGTTTGCCTTTACCTCTAGAAGTTGGGCTTTCCCTATAGACATTTCGCTTTACGACTAGATGTTCAGCTTTACATCCGAAGTTGGGCTTAAACTCTAGATGTTGGGCTTTAACCCTAGATGTTAGGCTTTACCTCCAGATTTTGGGATTTACAAATAGATGTTGGGCTTTATATCTAGACTTTGGGCTTTTAATCTAGACTTTGGGCTTTAACTCTAGATGTTGGGCTTTACATTGCTTCGGCTTTAGCTCTACATGTTCTTCTTTACCTCTAGATGTTTGTCATAACCTCCAGATGTTGGGCTTTATATCTAGGCTTTGGTCTTTAAATCTAGACGTTGGGGTTTACCTCTAGATTTTGGGCATTGCACTGCTTCTTCTTTACCTCTAGATGTCCTGCTTTACCTCTTGATGTTTTTCTTTACCTCAAGATTTTGGGTTATACATCTAGATTTTTGGCTTTACCTCTAGATGTTGGGCTTTACATCTAGATGTTTGGCTTTCCCTCAATACATTCTACTTTACCTCTAGATGTTGGGATTTAAATCTAGATTTTCTGCTTTAGCTCTAGACTTTGGGCCTTACATCGCTTGTTTTTTACCTCTAGATGTTGGGCTTTATCTCTAGATATTGGGCTTTACCTCTAGATGTTGGGTTTTACTTCTAGATGTTGTTTTTTCCTCTAGATGTGGGATTCATATCTAGAGGTTGGGCTTCTCCTCTAGATGTGGGGCTTTATATTTAGATGTTGGGCTTTACCTCTAGATTTTGGGATTTACCTCTAGATGTTGGGTTTTTCCTCTAGATATTGGGCCTTACCTCTAGATTTTGGGATTTACCTCTAGATGTCTGTCTTATCTTTAGGTGTTGGGTCTTAACATTGGATTTGGAATTCACCTCTAGATGTTAGGCTTTACGTCTAGATTCTGGGCTTTACCTCTAGATGTTGAGCTTTACTTCTAGATTTTGGGTTTTCCATCTGGATTTTTGGCTTCTCTCTAGAAGCTGGGCTTTACCTCCAGACGTTGGGCTTTACCTCTAGATGTTGGGTTTTACCTCTAGACGTTGGGTTTTACCTCTGGATGGTGGGTTTTACCTCTAGATGGTGGGATTTACATGTAGATTGTGGGCTTTAAATCTAGATTTTGGGCTTTACCTTTTGATTTTGGGTTTTAAATCTAGATTTTGGCTTTTCCTCTAGAAGTTGGTCATTACCTCTGGACATTGGGCTTTACCTCTAGATGTTGGTCTTTAAGTCTAGATATTGGACTTTACCTCTAGATGTAGGGGTTTACATCTAGATGTTTTGCTTTACATTTAGATTTTGGGCTTCACCTCTAGATGTTGGGCTTTACATCTAGACGTTGGACTTTACCTCTAGAAGTTGATATTTATATGTAGATATTGGGCTTTACGTTTAGATGTTGGGCTATACCTCTAGATATTGGCTTTAGATCTAGAATTTGGGATTTACATGTAGATTGTGGGCTTTAGCTCTAGATGTTGGGCTTTACCTCTAGATTTTGGTTTTTAAATCTATATATTTGGCTTTTACTCTAGATGTTGCGTTTTAACTCTAGATATCTGTCTTTACCTCTAGATGTTGGGCTTTACCTCTGTATTTTGGGCTCTAACTCTAGGTGTTGGGCTTTAAATCTAGATTTTGGGCTTTACCTTTAGATTTTGGGTTTTAAATATAAATCTTTGGCTTTTCCTCTAGAAGTTGGTCCTTACCTCTAGACGTTGAGCTTTACATCTAGATGTTTGGGCTTTACCTCTAGATTATAAGCTTTACCTCTAGACTTTGGGCTTTAACTCTAAATGATGCGCTTTAACTTTAGATATTGGGCTTTACCTCTAGAAGTTTGGGTTTTACATCTAGGTGTTTGGCTTTAACTGTAGGTGTCGGGCTTTAACACTAGATTTTGGAATTCACCTCTAGTTGTTAGGCTTTACCTCTAGATGCTGGTCTTTACCTCGAGATGTTGGGCTTTAGATCTAGAAGTTGGGCTTTACATCTAGATTTTGGTCTTTACCTCTAGATATTTGCCTTTAGATCTAGAAATTGGGATTACATCTAGATTTTCGGCTTTATCTCTAGATGTTGAGATTTACCTCTAGATTTTGGGCTTTGCATTGCTTAGTCTTTACCTCTAGATGTCCTGCTTTACCTCTAGATGTTTGTCTTTACCACAAGATGTTGGGTTTTACATCTAGATTTTTGGCTTTACCTCTAGATGTTGGGCTTTACATCTAGATGTTTGGCTTGCCCTCAATACATTCTGCTTTACCTGTAGATGTTGGGCTTTAAATCTAGATTTTCTGCTTTAGCTCTAGACTTTGGGCCTTATATCACTTGGTTGTTACCTCTAGATGTTGGGCTTCATCTCTAGATATTGGGCTTTACCTCTAGATGTTGGGTTTTCCTTCTAGATGTTGGGTTTTTTCCTCTAGATGTGGGATTCATATCTAGAGGTTGGGCTTCTCCTCTAGATGTGGGGCTTTATATTTAGATGTTGGGCTTTACCTCTAGATTTTGGGATTTACCTCTAGATGTTGGGTTTTTCCTCTAGATATTGGGCCTTACCTCTAGATTTTGGGTTTTACATCTAGATATCTGTCTTATCTTTAGATGTTGGGCCTTAACTTTAGATTTTGGAATTCACCTCTAGATGTAAGGCTTTACGTCTAGATGTTGGGCTTTACCTCTAGATGTTGGGTTTTAGATCTAGATGTCTGTCTTTAACTTTAGATGTTGGGTCTTAACATTGGATTTGGAATTCACCTCTAGATGTTAGGCTTTACGTCTAGATTCTGGGCTTTACCTCTAGATGTTGAGCTTTACTTCTAGATTTTGGGTTTTCCATCTGGATTTTTGGCTTCTCTCTAGAAGCTGGGCTTTACCTCCAGACGTTGGGCTTTACCTCTAGATGTTGGGTTTTACCTCTAGACGTTGGGTTTTACCTCTGGATGGTGGGTTTTACCTCTAGATGGTGGGATTTACATGTAGATTGTGGGCTTTAAATCTAGATTTTTGGCTTTACCTTTTGATTTTGGGTTTTAAATCCAGATTTTTGGCTTTTCCTCTAGAAGTTGGTCATTACCTCTGGACGTTGGGCTTTACCTCTAGATGTTGGTCTTTACCTCTAGATTTTAAGCTTTACCTCTAGACTTTGGGCTTTAACTCTAAATGATGCGCTTTAACTTTAGATATTGGGCTTTACCTCTAGAAGTTTGGGTTTTACATCTAGGTGTTTGGCTTTAACTGTAGGTGTCGGGCTTTAACACTAGATTTTGGAATTCACCTCTAGTTGTTAGGCTTTACCTCTAGATGCTGGTCTTTACCTCGAGATGTTGGGCTTTAGATCTAGAAGTTGGGCTTTACATCTAGATTTTGGTCTTTACCTCTAGATGTTTGGCTTTAGATCTAGAAATTGGGATTACATCTAGATTTTCGGCTTTATCTCTAGATGTTGAGATTTACCTCTAGATTTTGGGCTTTGCATTGCTTCGTCTTTACCTCTAGATGTCCTGCTTTACCTCTAGATGTTTGTCTTTACCTCAAGATGTTGGGATTTAGATCTAGATTTTTGGCTTTACCTCTAGATGTTGGGCTTTACATCTAGATGTTTGGCTTGCCCTCAATACATTCTGCTTTACCTCTAGATTTTGGGCCTTACATCACTTGGTTGTTACCTCTAGATGTTGGGCTTCATCTCTAGATATTGGCCTTTACCTCTAGATGTTGGGTTTTTCTTCTAGATGTTGGTTTTTTCCTCTAGATCTTGGGATACACCTCTAGAGGTTTGGCTTCTCATCTAGACATTGGGCTTTATATCTAGATGTTGGGCTTTACCTCTAGATGTTGGGCTTTACCTCTAGATGTTGGGCTTTACATCTAGATGTTGGACTTTACCTCTAGAAATTGGGCTATACCTCTACATGTTGGGCTTTACCTCTAGATTTGGGGTTTTACATCTAGATATTTGCCTTTATCTCTAGATGTTCGGCTTTACCTCTAGATGTTGGGCTTTACCTCTAGATGTTGGGCTTTACCTCTAGATGTTGGGCTTTACCTCTAGATTTTTGGCTTTATCTCTAGATGATGCGCTTCAACTCTAGATATTGGGCTTTATCTCTAGAAGTTGGATTTTACATCTAGGTGTTTGGCTTTAACTGTAGGTGTCGGGCTTTAACACTAGATTTTGGAATTCACCTCTAGATGTTTGGCTTTACCTCTAGATGTTGGGCTTTACCTCTAGATCTTTGGCTTTAGATCTAGAAATTCGGCTTTACATCTCTAATTTGGGCTTTAGCTCTAGATGTTGGGGTTTACCTCCAGATTTTGGGTTTTGAAATTCAGATTTTTGGCTTTTCCTGAAGAAGTTGGGCTTTACCTCTAGAGGTTGGGCTTTACCCATAGATGTAGGGTTTTACGTCTAGATGTTTGCCTTTAGCTCTAGATGTTGGGCTTTATCTCTAGATGTTGGGATATACCTCTAGATGTTGGGCTCTAACGTCTAGATGTTGGGCTCTAACCTCTGGATGTTGGGCTTTTTATCTAGACTTTGGAATTTATCTCTAGAATTTGGGCTATAATTCTATATGTTGGGCTTTTCCTCCCGATTTTGGGTTTTATATCTAGATGTTTGGCTTCACCTCTAGAAGTTGGGCTTTACCTATAGACATTTGGCTTTCCGACTAGATGTTGAGCTTTACATCAGAAGTTTTGCTTTACCTCTAGATTTTGGGCTTTACCCCTAGATGTTGGGCTTTACCTCTAGATTTTGGGATTTACCTCTAGATATTGGGCTTTACCTCTAGATTTTGGGGTTTAAATCTAAATTTTTGGCTTTACCTCTAGATGTTGGGCTTTACCTCTAGATGTTAGGCTTTACCTCCAGATGTTGGGATTTACAAATAGGTGTTGGGCTTTATATCTAGACTTTGGGCTTTAAATCTAGACGTTGGGCTTTAACTCTAGATGTTGGGCTTTACATTGCTTTGGCTTTACCTCTGGATGTCCTTCTTTACCTCTAGATGTTTGTCATAACCTCCAGATGTTGGGCTTTATATCTAGACTTTGGGCTTTAAATCTAGACGTTGGGGTTTACCTCTAGATTTTGTGCTTTGCACTGCTTCGTCTTTACCTCTAGATGTCCTGCTTTACCTCTAGATGTTTGTCTTTACCTCAAGATTTTGGGTTATACATCTAGATTTTTGGCTTTACCTCTAGATGTTGGGCTTTACATCTAGATGTTTGGCTTTCCCTCAATACATTCTGCTTTACCTCTAGATGTTGGGCTTTAAATCTAGATTTTCTGCTTTACCTCTAGATTTTAGGCCTTACATCGCTTGGTTTTTACCTCTAGATGTTGGGCTTTATCTCTAGATATTGGGCTTTACCTCTAGATGTTGGGTTTTACTTCTAGATGTTGGGTTTTTCCTCTAGATGTGGGATTCATATCTAGAGGTTGGGCTTCTCCTCTAGATGTGGGGCTTTATATCTAGATGTTGGGCTTTACCTCTAGATTTTGCGATTTACCTCTAGATGTTGGGCTTTATCTCTAGATATTGGGCTTTACCTCTAGATGTTGGGCTTTACATCTAGATGTCTGTCTTTAACTTTAGATGTTGGGCCTTAACATTGGATTTTGGAATTCACCTCTAGATGTTAGGCTTTACGTCTAGATTTTGGGCTTTACCTCTAGATGTTGAGCTTGACTTCTAGATTTTGGGTTTTCCATCTGGATTTTTGGCTTCTCTCTAGAAGCTGGGCTTTACCTCCAGACGTTGGGCTTTACCTCTAGATGTTGGGGTTTACCTCTAGACATTAGGTTTTACCTCTGGATGGTGGGTTTTACCTCTAGATTGTGGGATTTACATGTAGATTGTGGGCTTTAAATCTAGATTTTGGGCTTTAACTTTTGATTTTGGGTTTTAATTCTAGATTTTTGGCTTTTCCTCTAGAAGTTGGTCATTACCTCTAGACATTGGGCTTTACCTCTAGATGTTGGTCTTTAAGTCTAGATATTGGACTTTACCTCTAGATGTAGGGGTTTACATCTAGATATTTTGCTTTACATTTAGATTTTGGAATTCACCTCTAGTTGTTAGGCTTTACCTCTAGATGCTGGTCTTTACCTCGAGATGTTGGGCTTTAGATCTAGAAGTTGGGCTTTACATCTAGATTTTGGTCTTTACCTCTAGATATTGGGCTTTACCTCTAGATGTTTGGCTTTAGATCTAGAAATTGGGATTACATCTAGATTTTCGGCTTTATCTCTAGATGTTGAGATTTACCTCTAGATTTTGGGCTTTGCATTGCTTCGTCTTTACCTCTAGATGTCCTGCTTTACCTCTAGATGTTTGTCTTTACCTCAAGATGTTGGGTTTTACATCTAGATTTTTGGCTTTACCTCTAGGTGTTGGGCTTTACATCTAGATGTTTGGCTTCCCCTCAATACATTCTGCTTTACCTCTAGATTTTGGGCCTTACATCACTTGGTTGTTACCTCTAGATGTTGGGCTTCATCTCTAGATATTGGCCTTTACCTCTAGATGTTGGGTTTTACTTCTAGATGTTGGTTTTTTCCTCTAGATCTTGGGATACACCTCTAGAGGTTTGGCTTCTCATCTAGACATTGGGCTTTATATCTAGATGTTGGGCTTTACCTCTAGATGTTGGGCTTTACCTCTAGATGTTGGGCTTTACATCTAGATGTTGGACTTTACCTCTAGAAATTGGGCTATACCTCTACATGTTGGGCTTTACCTCTAGATTTGGGGTTTTACATCTAGATATTTGCCTTTATCTCTAGATGTTCGGCTTTACCTCTAGATGTTGGGCTTTACCTCTAGATGTTGGGCTTTACCTCTAGATGTTGGGCTTTACCTCTAGATTTTCGGCTTTATCTCTAGATGATGCGCTTCAACTCTAGATATTGGGCTTTATCTCTAGAAGTTGGATTTTACATCTAGGTGTTTGGCTTTAACTGTAGGTGTCGGGCTTTAACACTAGATTTTGGAATTCACCTCTAGATGTTTGGCTTTACCTCTAGATGTTGGGCTTTACCTCTAGATCTTTGGCTTTAGATCTAGAAATTCGGCTTTACATCTCTAATTTGGGCTTTAGCTCTAGATGTTGGGGTTTACCTCCAGATTTTGGGTTTTGAAATTCAGATTTTTGGCTTTTCCTGAAGAAGTTGGGCTTTACCTCTAGAGGTTGGGCTTTACCCATAGATGTAGGGTTTTACGTCTAGATGTTTGCCTTTAGCTCTAGATGTTGGGCTTTATCTCTAGATGTTGGGATATACCTCTATATGTTTTGCTTCACCTCTAGATGTTGGGCTCTAACCTCTAGATGTTGGGCTTTTTATCTAGACTTTGGAATTTATCTCTAGAATTTGGGCTATACTTCTATATGTTGGGCTTTTCCTCCCGATTTTGGGGTTTATATCTAGATGTTTGGCTTCACCTCTAGAAGTTGGGCTTTACCTATAGACATTTGGCTTTCCGACTAGATGTTGAGCTTTACATCAGAAGTTTTGCTTTACCTCTAGATTTTGGGCTTTACCTCTAGATGTTGGGCTTTACATCTAGATTTTGGGATTTACCTCTAGATATTGGGCTTTACCTCTAGATTTTGGGGTTTAAATCTAAATTTTTGGCTTTACCTCTAGATGTTGGGCTTTACCTCTAGATGTTAGGCTTTACCTCCAGATGTTGGGATTTACAAATAGGTGTTGGGCTTTATATCTAGACTTTGGGCTTTAAATCTAGACGTTGGGCTTTAACTCTAGATGTTGGGCTTTACATTGCTTTGGCTTTACCTCTGGATGTCCTTCTTTACCTCTAGATGTTTGTCATAACCTCCAGATGTTGGGCTTTATATCTAGACTTTGGGCTTTAAATCTAGACGTTGGGGTTTACCTCTAGATTTTGGGCTTTGCACTGCTTCGTCTTTACCTCTAGATGTCCTGCTTTACCTCTAGATGTTTGTCTTTACCTCAAGATTTTGGGTTATACATCTAGATTTTTGGCTTTACCTCTAGATGTTGGGCTTTACATCTAGATGTTTGGCTTTCCCTCAATACATTCTGCTTTACCTCTAGATGTTGGGCTTTAAATCTAGATTTTCTGCTTTACCTCTAGATTTTAGGCCTTACATGGCTTGGTTTTTACCTCTAGATGTTGGGCTTTATCTCTAGATATTGGGCTTTACCTCTAGATGTTGGGTTTTACTTCTAGATGTTGGGTTTTTCCTCTAGATGTGGGATTCATATCTAGAGGTTGGGCTTCTCCTCTAGATGTGGGGCTTTATATCTAGATGTTGGGCTTTACCTCTAGATTTTGCGATTTACCTCTAGATGTTGGGCTTTATCTCTAGATATTGGGCTTTACCTCTAGATGTTGGGCTTTACATCTAGATGTCTGTCTTTAACTTTAGATGTTGGGCCTTAACATTGGATTTTGGAATTCACCTCTAGATGTTAGGCTTTACGTCTAGATTTTGGGCTTTACCTCTAGATGTTGAGCTTGACTTCTAGATTTTGGGTTTTCCATCTGATTTTTGGCTTCTCTCTAGAAGCTGGGCTTTACCTCCAGACGTTGGGCTTTACCTCTAGATGTTGGGGTTGACCTCTAGACATTGGGTTTTACCTCTGGATGGTGGGTTTTACCTCTAGATGGTGGGATTTACATGTAGATTGTGGGCTTTAAATCTAGATTTTGGGCTTTAACTTTTGATTTTGGGTTTTAAATCTAGATTTTTGGCTTTTCCTCCAGAAGTTGGTCATTACCTCTAGACGTAGGGCTTTACCTCTAGATGTTGGTCTTTAAGTCTAGATATTGGACTTTACCTCTAGATGTAGGGGTTTACATCTAGATGTTTTGCTTTACATTTAGATTTTGGGCTTCACCTCCAGATGTTGGGCTTTACATCTAGATGTTTGGCTTTCCCTCAATACATTCTGCTTTACCTCTAGATGTTGGGCTTTAAATCTAGATTTTCTGCTTTACCTCTAGATTTTGGGCCTTACATCCCTTGTTTTTAACTCTAGATGTTGGGCTTTATCTCTAGATATTGGGCTTTACCCCTAGGTGTTGGGGTTTACTTCTAGATGTTGGGTTTTTCCTCTAGATGTGGGATTCATATCTAGAGGTTGGGCTTCTCCTCTAGATGTGGGGCTTTATATCTAGATGTTGGGCCTTAACATTGGATTTTGGATTTCACCTCTAGATGGTGGGTTTTACCTCTAGATGGTGGGATTTACACGTAGATTGTGGGCTTTAAATCTACATTTTGGGCTTTACCTTTTGATTTTGGGTTTTAAATCTAGATTTTTGGCTTTTCCTCCAGAAGTTGGTCATTACCTCTAGACGTAGGGCTTTACCTCTAGATGTTGGTCTTTAAGTCTAGATATTGGATTTTACCTCTAGATGTAGGGGTTTACATCTAGATGTTTTGCTTTACATTTAGATTTTGGGCTTCACCTCTAGATGTTGGGCTTTACATCTAGATGTTTGGCTTTCCCTCAATACATTCTGCTTTATCTCTAGATGTTGGGCTTTAAATCTAGATTTTCTGCTTTACCTCTAGATTTTGGGCCTTACATCCCTTGTTTTTAACTCTAGATGTTGGGCTTTATCTCTAGATATTGGGCTTTACCCCTAGATGTTGGGTTTTACTTCTAGATGTTGGGTTTTTCCTCTAGATGTGGGATTCATATCTAGAGGTTTGGCTTCTCCTCTAGATGTGGGGCTTTATATCTACATGTTGGGCCTTAACATTGGATTTTGGAATTCACCTCTAGATGTTAGGCTTTACGTCTAGATTTTGGGCTTCACCTCTAGATGTTGGGCTTAGATCTAGAAGTTGTGCTTTACATCTAGATTCTGGGCTTTACCTCTAGATGTTGAGCTTTACTTCTAGATTTTGGGTTTTCCATCTGGATTTTTGGCTTCTCTCTAGAAGCTGGGCTTTACCTCCAGACGTTGGGCTTTACCTCTAGATGTTGGGGTTTACCTCTAGACATTGGGTTTTACCTCTGGATGGTGGGTTTTACCTCTAGATGGTGGGATTTACATGTAGATTGTGGGCTTTAAATCTAGATTTTGGGCTTTAACTTTTGATTTTGGGTTTTAATTCTAGATTTTTGGCTTTTCCTCTAGAAGTTGGTCATTACCTCTAGACATTGGGCTTTACCTCTAGATGTTGGTTATTAAGTCTAGATATTGGACTTTACCTCTAGATGTAGGGGTTTACATCTAGATATTTTGCTTTACATTTAGATTTTGGAATTCACCTCTAGTTGTTAGGCTTTACCTCTACATGCTGGTCTTTACCTCGAGATGTTGGGCTTTAGATCTAGAAGTTGGGCTTTACATCTAGATTTTGGTCTTTACCTCTAGATATTGGGCTTTACCTCTAGATGTTTGGCTTTAGATCTAGAAATTGGGATTACATCTAGATTTTCGGCTTTATCTCTAGATGTTGAGATTTACCTCTAGATTTTGGGCTTTGCATTGCTTCGTCTTTACCTCTAGATGTCCTGCTTTACCTCTAGATGTTTGTCTTTACCTCAAGATGTTGGGTTTTACATCTAGATTTTTGGCTTTACCTCTAGGTGTTGGGCTTTACATCTAGATGTTTGGCTTCCCCTCAATACATTCTGCTTTACCTCTAGATTTTGGGCCTTACATCACTTGGTTGTTACCTCTAGATGTTGGGCTTCATCTCTAGATATTGGGCTTTACCTCTAGATGTTGGGTTTTACTTCTAGATGTTGGTTTTTTCCTCTAGATCTTGGGATACACCTCTAGAGGTTTGGCTTCTCATCTAGACATTGGGCTTTATATCTAGATGTTGGGCTTTACCTCTAGATGTTGGGCTTTACCTCTAGATGTTGGGCTTTACATCTAGATGTTGGACTTTACCTCTAGAAATTGGGCTATACCTCTACATGTTGGGCTTTACCTCTAGATTTGGGGTTTTACATCTAGATATTTGCCTTTATCTCTAGATGTTCGGCTTTACCTCTAGATGTTGGGCTTTACCTCTAGATGTTGGGCTTTACCTCTAGATGTTGGGCTTTACCTCTAGATTTTCGGCTTTATCTCTAGATGATGCGCTTCAACTCTAGATATTGGGCTTTATCTCTAGAAGTTGGATTTTACATCTAGGTGTTTGGCTTTAACTGTAGGTGTCGGGCTTTAACACTAGATTTTGGAATTCACCTCTAGATGTTTGGCTTTACCTCTAGATGTTGGGCTTTACCTCTAGATCTTTGGCTTTAGATCTAGAAATTCGGCTTTACATCTCTAATTTGGGCTTTAGCTCTAGATGTTGGGGTTTACCTCCAGATTTTGGGTTTTGAAATTCAGATTTTTGGCTTTTCCTGAAGAAGTTGGGCTTTACCTCTAGAGGTTGGGCTTTACCCATAGATGTAGGGTTTTACGTCTAGATGTTTGCCTTTAGCTCTAGATGTTGGGCTTTATCTCTAGATGTTGGGATATACCTCTATATGTTTTGCTTCACCTCTAGATGTTGGGCTCTAACCTCTAGATGTTGGGCTTTTTATCTAGACTTTGGAATTTATCTCTAGAATTTGGGCTATACTTCTATATGTTGGGCTTTTCCTCCCGATTTTGGGGTTTATATCTAGATGTTTGGCTTCACCTCTAGAAGTTGGGCTTTACCTATAGACATTTGGCTTTCCGACTAGATGTTGAGCTTTACATCAGAAGTTTTGCTTTACCTCTAGATTTTGGGCTTTACCTCTAGATGTTGGGCTTTACATCTAGATTTTGGGATTTACCTCTAGATATTGGGCTTTACCTCTAGATTTTGGGGTTTAAATCTAAATTTTTGGCTTTACCTCTAGATGTTGGGCTTTACCTCTAGATGTTAGGCTTTACCTCCAGATGTTGGGATTTACAAATAGGTGTTGGGCTTTATATCTAGACTTTGGGCTTTAAATCTAGACGTTGGGCTTTAACTCTAGATGTTGGGCTTTACATTGCTTTGGCTTTACCTCTGGATGTCCTTCTTTACCTCTAGATGTTTGTCATAACCTCCAGATGTTGGGCTTTATATCTAGACTTTGGGCTTTAAATCTAGACGTTGGGGTTTACCTCTAGATTTTGGGCTTTGCACTGCTTCGTCTTTACCTCTAGATGTCCTGCTTTACCTCTAGATGTTTGTCTTTACCTCAAGATTTTGGGTTATACATCTAGATTTTTGGCTTTACCTCTAGATGTTGGGCTTTACCTCTAGATGTTGGGCTTTACATCTAGATGTTTGGCTTTCCCTCAATACATTCTGCTTTACCTCTAGATGTTGGGCTTTAAATCTAGATTTTCTGCTTTACCTCTAGATTTTAGGCCTTACATCGCTTGGTTTTTACCTCTAGATGTTGGGCTTTATCTCTAGATATTGGGCTTTACCTCTAGATGTTGGGTTTTACTTCTAGATGTTGGGTTTTTCCTCTAGATGTGGGATTCATATCTAGAGGTTGGGCTTCTCCTCTAGATGTGGGGCTTTATATCTAGATGTTGGGCTTTACCTCTAGATTTTGCGATTTACCTCTAGATGTTGGGCTTTATCTCTAGATATTGGGCTTTACCTCTAGATGTTGGGCTTTACATCTAGATGTCTGTCTTTAACTTTAGATGTTGGGCCTTAACATTGGATTTTGGAATTCACCTCTAGATGTTAGGCTTTACGTCTAGATTTTGGGCTTTACCTCTAGATGTTGAGCTTGACTTCTAGATTTTGGGTTTTCCATCTGATTTTTGGCTTCTCTCTAGAAGCTGGGCTTTACCTCCAGACGTTGGGCTTTACCTCTAGATGTTGGGGTTGACCTCTAGACATTGGGTTTTACCTCTGGATGGTGGGTTTTACCTCTAGATGGTGGGATTTACATGTAGATTGTGGGCTTTAAATCTAGATTTTGGGCTTTAACTTTTGATTTTGGGTTTTAAATCTAGATTTTTGGCTTTTCCTCCAGAAGTTGGTCATTACCTCTAGACGTAGGGCTTTACCTCTAGATGTTGGTCTTTAAGTCTAGATATTGGACTTTACCTCTAGATGTAGGGGTTTACATCTAGATGTTTTGCTTTACATTTAGATTTTGGGCTTCACCTCCAGATGTTGGGCTTTACATCTAGATGTTTGGCTTTCCCTCAATACATTCTGCTTTACCTCTAGATGTTGGGCTTTAAATCTAGATTTTCTGCTTTACCTCTAGATTTTGGGCCTTACATCCCTTGTTTTTAACTCTAGATGTTGGGCTTTATCTCTAGATATTGGGCTTTACCCCTAGGTGTTGGGTTTTACTTCTAGATGTTGGGTTTTTCCTCTAGATGTGGGATTCATATCTAGAGGTTGGGCTTCTCCTCTAGATGTGGGGCTTTATATCTAGATGTTGGGCCTTAACATTGGATTTTGGAATTCACCTCTAGATGGTGGGTTTTACCTCTAGATGGTGGGATTTACACGTAGATTGTGGGCTTTAAATCTACATTTTGGGCTTTACCTTTTGATTTTGGGTTTTAAATCTAGATTTTTGGCTTTTCCTCCAGAAGTTGGTCATTACCTCTAGACGTAGGGCTTTACCTCTAGATGTTGGTCTTTAAGTCTAGATATTGGATTTTACCTCTAGATGTAGGGGTTTACATCTAGATGTTTTGCTTTACATTTAGATTTTGGGCTTCACCTCTAGATGTTGGGCTTTACATCTAGATGTTTGGCTTTCCCTCAATACATTCTGCTTTACCTCTAGATGTTGGGCTTTAAATCTAGATTTTCTGCTTTACCTCTAGATTTTGGGCCTTACATCCCTTGTTTTTAACTCTAGATGTTGGGCTTTATCTCTAGATATTGGGCTTTACCCCTAGATGTTGGGTTTTACTTCTAGATGTTGGGTTTTTCCTCTAGATGTGGGATTCATATCTAGAGGTTGGGCTTCTCCTCTAGATGTGGGGCTTTATATCTACATGTTGGGCCTTAACATTGGATTTTGGAATTCACCTCTAGATGTTAGGCTTTACGTCTAGATTTTGGGCTTCACCTCTAGATGTTGGGCTTAGATCTAGAAGTTGTGCTTTACATCTAGATTCTGGGCTTTACCTCTAGATGTTGAGCTTTACTTCTAGATTTTGGGTTTTCCATCTGGATTTTTGGCTTCTCTCTAGAAGCTGGGCTTTACCTCCAGACGTTGGGCTTTACCTCTAGATGTTGGGGTTTACCTCTAGACATTGGGTTTTACCTCTGGATGGTGGGTTTTACCTCTAGATGGTGGGATTTACATGTAGATTGTGGGCTTTAAATCTAGATTTTGGGCTTTAACTTTTGATTTTGGGTTTTAATTCTAGATTTTTGGCTTTTCCTCTAGAAGTTGGTCATTACCTCTAGACATTGGGCTTTACCTCTAGATGTTGGTTATTAAGTCTAGATATTGGACTTTACCTCTAGATGTAGGGGTTTACATCTAGATATTTTGCTTTACATTTAGATTTTGGAATTCACCTCTAGTTGTTAGGCTTTACCTCTACATGCTGGTCTTTACCTCGAGATGTTGGGCTTTAGATCTAGAAGTTGGGCTTTACATCTAGATTTTGGTCTTTACCTCTAGATATTGGGCTTTACCTCTAGATGTTTGGCTTTAGATCTAGAAATTGGGATTACATCTAGATTTTCGGCTTTATCTCTAGATGTTGAGATTTACCTCTAGATTTTGGGCTTTGCATTGCTTCGTCTTTACCTCTAGATGTCCTGCTTTACCTCTAGATGTTTGTCTTTACCTCAAGATGTTGTTTTTACATCTAGATTTTTGGCTTTACCTCTAGGTGTTGGGCTTTACATCCAGATGTTTGGCTTCTCCTCAATACATTCTGCTTTACCTCTAGATTTTGGGCCTTACATCACTTGGTTGTTACCTCTAGATGTTGGGCTTCATCTCTAGATATTGGGCTTTACCTCTAGATGTTGGGTTTTACTTCTAGATGTTGGTTTTTTCCTCTAGATCTTGGGATACACCTCTAGAGGTTTGGCTTCTCATCTAGACATTGGGCTTTATATCTAGATGTTGGGCTTTACCTCTAGATGTTGGGCTTTACCTCTAGATGTTGGGCTTTACATCTAGATGTTGGACTTTACCTCTAGAAATTGGGCTATACCTCTACATGTTGGGCTTTACCTCTAGATTTGGGGTTTTACATCTAGATATTTGCCTTTATCTCTAGATGTTCGGCTTTACCTCTAGATTTTGGGCTTTACCTCTAGATGTTGGGCTTTACCTCTAGATGTTGGGCTTTACCTCTAGATTTTCGGCTTTATCTCTAGATGATGCGCTTCAACTCTAGATATTGGGCTTTATCTCTAGAAGTTGGATTTTACATCTAGGTGTTTGGCTTTAACTGTAGGTGTCGGGCTTTAACACTAGATTTTGGAATTCACCTCTAGATGTTTGGCTTTACCTCTAGATGTTGGGCTTTACCTCTAGATCTTTGGCTTTAGATCTAGAAATTCGGCTTTACATCTCTAATTTGGGCTTTAGCTCTAGATGTTGGGGTTTACCTCCAGATTTTGGGTTTTGAAATTCAGATTTTTGGCTTTTCCTGAAGAAGTTGGGCTTTACCTCTAGAGGTTGGGCTTTACCCATAGATGTAGGGTTTTACGTCTAGATGTTTGCCTTTAGCTCTAGATGTTGGGCTTTATCTCTAGATGTTGGGATATACCTCTATATGTTTTGCTTCACCTCTAGATGTTGGGCTCTAACCTCTAGATGTTGGGCTTTTTATCTAGACTTCGGAATTTATCTCTAGAATTTGGGCTATACTTCTATATGTTGGGCTTTTCCTCCCGATTTTGGGTTTTATATCTAGATGTTTGGCTTCACCTCTAGAAGTTGGGCTTTACCTATAGACATTTGGCTTTCCGACTAGATGTTGAGCTTTACACCAGAAGTTTTGCTTTACCTCTAGATTTTGGGCTTTACCCCTAGATGTTGGGCTTTACATCTAGATTTTGGGATTTACCTCTAGATATTGGGCTTTACCTCTAGATTTTGGGGTTTAAATCTAAATTTTTGGCTTTACCTCTAGATGTTGGGCTTTACCTCTAGATGTTAGGCTTTACCTCCAGATGTTGGGATTTACAAATAGATGTTGGGCTTTATATCTAGACTTTGGGCTTTAAATCTAGACGTTGGGCTTTAACTCTAGATGTTGGGCTTTACATTGCTTTGGCTTTACCTCTGGATGTCCTTCTTTACCTCTAGATGTTTGTCATAACCTCCAGATGTTGGGCTTTATATCTAGACTTTGGGCTTTAAATCTAGACGTTGGGGTTTACCTCTAGATTTTGGGCTTTGCACTGCTTCGTCTTTACCTCTAGATGTCCTGCTTTACCTCTAGATGCTTGTCTTTACCTCAAGATTTTGGGTTATACATCTAGATTTTTGGCTTTACCTCTAGATGTTGGGCTTTACATCTAGATGTTTGGCTTTCCCTCAATACATTCTGCTTTACCTCTAGATGTTGGGCTTTAAATCTAGATTTTCTGCTTTACCTCTAGATTTTAGGCCTTACATCGCTTGGTTTTTACCTCTAGATGTTGGGCTTTATCTCTAGATATTGGGCTTTACCTCTAGATGTTGGGGTTTAATTCTAGATGTTGGGTTTTTCCTCTAGATGTGGGATTCATATCTAGAGGTTGGGCTTCTCCTCTAGATGTGGGGCTTTATATCTAGATGTTGGGCTTTACCTCTAGATTTTGCGATTTACCTCTAGATGTTGGGCTTTATCTCTAGATATTGGGCTTTACCTCTAGATGTTGGGCTTAGATCTAGAAGTTGTGCTTTACATCTAGATTCTGGGCTTTACCTCTAGATGTTGAGCTTTACTTCTAGATTTTGGGTTTTCCATCTGGATTTTTGGCTTCTCTCTAGAAGCTGGGCTTTACCTCCAGACGTTGGGCTTTACCTCTAGATGTTGGGGTTTACCTCTAGACATTGGGTTTTACCTCTGGATGGTGGGTTTTACCTCTAGATGGTGGGATTTACATGTAGATTGTGGGCTTTAAATCTAGATTTTGGGCTTTAACTTTTGATTTTGGGTTTTAATTCTAGATTTTTGGCTTTTCCTCTAGAAGTTGGTCATTACCTCTAGACATTGGGCTTTACCTCTAGATGTTGGTTATTAAGTCTAGATATTGGACTTTACCTCTAGATGTAGGGGTTTACATCTAGATATTTTGCTTTACATTTAGATTTTGGAATTCACCTCTAGTTGTTAGGCTTTACCTCTACATGCTGGTCTTTACCTCGAGATGTTGGGCTTTAGATCTAGAAGTTGGGCTTTACATCTAGATTTTGGTCTTTACCTCTAGATATTGGGCTTTACCTCTAGATGTTTGGCTTTAGATCTAGAAATTGGGATTACATCTAGATTTTCGGCTTTATCTCTAGATGTTGAGATTTACCTCTAGATTTTGGGCTTTGCATTGCTTCGTCTTTACCTCTAGATGTCCTGCTTTACCTCTAGATGTTTGTCTTTACCTCAAGATGTTGGGTTTTACATCTAGATTTTTGGCTTTACCTCTAGGTGTTGGGCTTTACATCTAGATGTTTGGCTTCCCCTCAATACATTCTGCTTTACCTCTAGATTTTGGGCCTTACATCACTTGGTTGTTACCTCTAGATGTTGGGCTTCATCTCTAGATATTGGGCTTTACCTCTAGATGTTGGGTTTTACTTCTAGATGTTGGTTTTTTCCTCTAGATCTTGGGATACACCTCTAGAGGTTTGGCTTCTCATCTAGACATTGGGCTTTATATCTAGATGTTGGGCTTTACCTCTAGATGTTGGGCTTTACCTCTAGATGTTGGGCTTTACATCTAGATGTTGGACTTTACCTCTAGAAATTGGGCTATACCTCTACATGTTGGGCTTTACCTCTAGATTTGGGGTTTTACATCTAGATATTTGCCTTTATCTCTAGATGTTCGGCTTTACCTCTAGATTTTGGGCTTTACCTCTAGATGTTGGGCTTTACCTCTAGATGTTGGGCTTTACCTCTAGATTTTCGGCTTTATCTCTAGATGATGCGCTTCAACTCTAGATATTGGGCTTTATCTCTAGAAGTTGGATTTTACATCTAGGTGTTTGGCTTTAACTGTAGGTGTCGGGCTTTAACACTAGATTTTGGAATTCACCTCTAGATGTTTGGCTTTACCTCTAGATGTTGGGCTTTACCTCTAGATCTTTGGCTTTAGATCTAGAAATTCGGCTTTACATCTCTAATTTGGGCTTTAGCTCTAGATGTTGGGGTTTACCTCCAGATTTTGGGTTTTGAAATTCAGATTTTTGGCTTTTCCTGAAGAAGTTGGGCTTTACCTCTAGAGGTTGGGCTTTACCCATAGATGTAGGGTTTTACGTCTAGATGTTTGCCTTTAGCTCTAGATGTTGGGCTTTATCTCTAGATGTTGGGATATACCTCTATATGTTTTGCTTCACCTCTAGATGTTGGGCTCTAACCTCTAGATGTTGGGCTTTTTATCTAGACTTCGGAATTTATCTCTAGAATTTGGGCTATACTTCTATATGTTGGGCTTTTCCTCCCGATTTTGGGTTTTATATCTAGATGTTTGGCTTCACCTCTAGAAGTTGGGCTTTACCTATAGACGTTTGGCTTTCCGACTAGATGTTGAGCTTTACATCAGAAGTTTTGCTTTACCTCTAGATTTTGGGCTTTACCCCTAGATGTTGGGCTTTACATCTAGATTTTGGGATTTACCTCTAGATATTGGGCTTTACCTCTAGATTTTGGGGTTTAAATCTAAATTTTTGGCTTTACCTCTAGATGTTGGGCTTTACCTCTAGATGTTAGGCTTTACCTCCAGATGTTGGGATTTACAAATAGATGTTGGGCTTTATATCTAGACTTTGGGCTTTAAATCTAGACGTTGGGCTTTAACTCTAGATGTTGGGCTTTACATTGCTTTGGCTTTACCTCTGGATGTCCTTCTTTACCTCTAGATGTTTGTCATAACCTCCAGATGTTGGGCTTTATATCTAGACTTTGGGCTTTAAATCTAGACGTTGGGGTTTACCTCTAGATTTTGGGCTTTGCACTGCTTCGTCTTTACCTCTAGATGTCCTGCTTTACCTCTAGATGCTTGTCTTTACCTCAAGATTTTGGGTTATACATCTAGATTTTTGGCTTTACCTCTAGATGTTGGGCTTTACATCTAGATGTTTGGCTTTCCCTCAATACATTCTGCTTTACCTCTAGATGTTGGGCTTTAAATCTAGATTTTCTGCTTTACCTCTAGATTTTAGGCCTTACATCGCTTGGTTTTTACCTCTAGATGTTGGGCTTTATCTCTAGATATTGGGCTTTACCTCTAGATGTTGGGTTTTACTTCTAGATGTTGGGTTTTTCCTCTAGATGTGGGATTCATATCTAGAGGTTGGGCTTCTCCTCTAGATGTGGGGCTTTATATCTAGATGTTGGGCTTTACCTCTAGATTTTGCGATTTACCTCTAGATGTTGGGCTTTATCTCTAGATATTGGGCTTTACCTCTAGATGTTGGGCTTAGATCTAGAAGTTGTGCTTTACATCTAGATTCTGGGCTTTACCTCTAGATGTTGAGCTTTACTTATAGATTTTGGGTTTTCCATCTGGATTTTTGGCTTCTCTCTAGAAGCTGGGCTTTACCTCCAGACGTTGGGCTTTACCTCTAGATGTTGGGGTTTACCTCTAGACATTGGGTTTTACCTCTGGATGGTGGGTTTTACCTCTAGATGGTGGGATTTACATGTAGATTGTGGGCTTTAAATCTAGATTTTGGGCTTTAACTTTTGATTTTGGGTTTTAATTCTAGATTTTTGGCTTTTCCTCTAGAAGTTGGTCATTACCTCTAGACATTGGGCTTTACCTCTAGATGTTGGTTATTAAGTCTAGATATTGGACTTTACCTCTAGATGTAGGGGTTTACATCTAGATATTTTGCTTTACATTTAGATTTTGGAATTCACCTCTAGTTGTTAGGCTTTACCTCTAGATGCTGGTCTTTACCTCGAGATGTTGGGCTTTAGATCTAGAAGTTGGGCTTTACATCTAGATTTTGGTCTTTACCTCTAGATATTGGGCTTTACCTCTAGATGTTTGGCTTTAGATCTAGAAATTGGGATTACATCTAGATTTTCGGCTTTATCTCTAGATGTTGAGATTTACCTCTAGATTTTGGGCTTTGCATTGCTTCGTCTTTACCTCTAGATGTCCTGCTTTACCTCTAGATGTTTGTCTTTACCTCAAGATGTTGTTTTTACATCTAGATTTTTGGCTTTACCTCTAGGTGTTGGGCTTTACATCCAGATGTTTGGCTTCCCCTCAATACATTCTGCTTTACCTCTAGATTTTGGGCCTTACATCACTTGGTTGTTACCTCTAGATGTTGGGCTTCATCTCTAGATATTGGGCTTTACCTCTAGATGTTGGGTTTTACTTCTAGATGTTGGTTTTTTCCTCTAGATCTTGGGATACACCTCTAGAGGTTTGGCTTCTCATCTAGACATTGGGCTTTATATCTAGATGTTGGGCTTTACCTCTAGATGTTGGGCTTTACCTCTAGATGTTGGGCTTTACATCTAGATGTTGGACTTTACCTCTAGAAATTGGGCTATACCTCTACATGTTGGGCTTTACCTCTAGATTTGGGGTTTTACATCTAGATATTTGCCTTTATCTCTAGATGTTCGGCTTTACCTCTAGATTTTGGGCTTTACCTCTAGATGTTGGGCTTTACCTCTAGATGTTGGGCTTTACCTCTAGATTTTCGGCTTTATCTCTAGATGATGCGCTTCAACTCTAGATATTGGGCTTTATCTCTAGAAGTTGGATTTTACATCTAGGTGTTTGGCTTTAACTGTAGGTGTCGGGCTTTAACACTAGATTTTGGAATTCACCTCTAGATGTTTGGCTTTACCTCTAGATGTTGGGCTTTACCTCTAGATCTTTGGCTTTAGATCTAGAAATTCGGCTTTACATCTCTAATTTGGGCTTTAGCTCTAGATGTTGGGGTTTACCTCCAGATTTTGGGTTTTGAAATTCAGATTTTTGGCTTTTCCTGAAGAAGTTGGGCTTTACCTCTAGAGGTTGGGCTTTACCCATAGATGTAGGGTTTTACGTCTAGATGTTTGCCTTTAGCTCTAGATGTTGGGCTTTATCTCTAGATGTTGGGATATACCTCTATATGTTTTGCTTCACCTCTAGATGTTGGGCTCTAACCTCTAGATGTTGGGCTTTTTATCTAGACTTCGGAATTTATCTCTAGAATTTGGGCTATACTTCTATATGTTGGGCTTTTCCTCCCGATTTTGGGTTTTATATCTAGATGTTTGGCTTCACCTCTAGAAGTTGGGCTTTACCTATAGACATTTGGCTTTCCGACTAGATGTTGAGCTTTACATCAGAAGTTTTGCTTTACCTCTAGATTTTGGGCTTTACCCCTAGATGTTGGGCTTTACATCTAGATTTTGGGATTTACCTCTAGATATTGGGCTTTACCTCTAGATTTTGGGGTTTAAATCTAAATTTTTGGCTTTACCTCTAGATGTTGGGCTTTACCTCTAGATGTTAGGCTTTACCTCCAGATGTTGGGATTTACAAATAGATGTTGGGCTTTATATCTAGATTTTGGGCTTTAAATCTAGATGTTGGGCTTTAACTCTAGATGTTGGGCTTTACATTGCTTTGGCTTTACCTCTGGATGTCCTTCTTTACCTCTAGATGTTTGTCATAACCTCCAGATGTTGGGCTTTATATCTAGACTTTGGGCTTTAAATCTAGACGTTGGGGTTTACCTCTAGATTTTGGGCTTTGCATTGCTTCGTCTTTACCTCTAGATGTCCTGCTTTACCTCTAGATGTTTGTCTTTACCTCAAGATTTTGGGTTATACATCTAGATTTTTGGCTTTACCTCTAGATGTTGGGCTTTACATCTAGATGTTTGGCTTTCCCTCAATACATTCTGCTTTACCTCTAGATGTTGGGCTTTAAATCTAGATTTTCTGCTTTACCTCTAGATTTTAGGCCTTACATCGCTTGGTTTTTACCTCTAGATGTTGGGCTTTATCTCTAGATATTGGGCTTTACCTCTAGATGTTGGGTTTTACTTCTAGATGTTGGGTTTTTCCTCTAGATATGGGATTCATATCTAGAGGTTGGGCTTCTCCTCTAGATGTGGGGCTTTATATCTAGATGTTGGGCTTTACCTCTAGATTTTGCGATTTACCTCTAGATGTTGGGCTTATCTCTAGTTATTGGGCTTTACCTCTAGATGTTGGGCTTTACATCTAGATGTCTGTCTTTAACTTTAGATGTTGGGCCTTAACATTGGATTTTGGAATTCACCTCTAGATGTTAGGCTTTACGTCTAGATTCTGGGCTTTACCTCTAGATGTTGAGCTTGACTTCTAAATTTTGGGTTTTCCATCTGGATTTTTGGCTTCTCTCTAGAAGCTGGGCTTTACCTCCAGACGTTGGGCTTTACCTCTAGATGTTGGGGTTTACCTCTAGACATTGGGTTTTACCTCTGGATGGTGGGTTTTACCTCTAGATGGTGGGATTTACATGTAGATTGTGGGCTTTAAATCTAGATTTTGGGCTTTAACTTTTGATTTTGGGTTTTAATTCTAGATTTTTGGCTTTTCCTCTAGAAGTTGGTCATTACCTCTGGACATTGGGCTTTACCTCTAGATGTTGGTCTTTAAGTCTAGATATTGGACTTTACCTCTAGATGTAGGGGTTTACATCTAGATATTTTGCTTTACATTTAGATTTTGGAATTCACCTCTAGTTGTTAGGCTTTACCTCTAGATGCTGGTCTTTACCTCGAGATGTTGGGCTTTAGATCTAGAAGTTGGGCTTTACATCTAGATTTTGGTCTTTACCTCTAGATATTGGGCTTTACCTCTAGATGTTTGGCTTTAGATCTAGAAATTGGGATTACATCTAGATTTTCGGCTTTATCTCTAGATGTTGAGATTTACCTCTAGATTTTGGGCTTTGCATTGCTTCGTCTTTACCTCTAGATGTCCTGCTTTACCTCTAGATGTTTGTCTTTACCTCAAGATGTTGGGTTTTACATCTAGATTTTTGGCTTTACCTCTAGATGTTGGGCTTTACATCTAGATGTTTGGTTTCCCCAAAATACATTCTGCTTTACCTGTAGATGTTGGGCTTTAAATCTAGATTTTCTGCTTTAGCTCTAGACTTTGGGCCTTACATCACTTGGTTGTTACCTCTAGATGTTGGGCTTCATCTCTAGATATTGGGCTTTATCTCTAGATATTGGGCTTTACCTCTGGATGTTGGGTTTTACTTCTAGATGTTGGGTTTTTTCCTCTAGATGTGGGATTCATATCTAGAGGTTGGGCTTCTCCTCTAGATGTGGGGCTTTATATTTAGATGTTGGGCTTTACCTCTAGATTTTGGGATTTACCTCTAGATGATGGGTTTTTCCTCTAGATATTGGGCCTTAGCTCTAGATTTTGGGATTTACCGCTAGATGTCTGTCTTATCTTTAGATGTTGGGCCTTAAAGTTAGATTTTGGAATTCACCTCTAGATGTAAGGCTTTACGTCTAGATGTTGGGCTTTACCTCTAGATGTTGGGTTTTACATCTAGATGTCTGTCTTTAACTTTAGATGTTGGGCCTTAACATTGGATTTTGGAATTCACCTCTAGATATTAGGATTTAGGTCTAGATTTTGGGCTTCACCTCTAGATGTTGGGCTTAGATCTAGAAGTTGTGCTTTACATCTAGATTCTGGGCTTTACCTCTAGATGTTGAGCTTTACTTCTAGATTTTGGGTTTTCCATCTGGATTTTTGGCTTCTCTCTAGAAGCTGGGCTTTACCTCTAGATGTTGGGGTTTACCTCTAGACATTGGGTTTTACCTCTGGATGGTGGGTTTTACCTCTAGACGGTGGGCTTTACCTCTGTATGTTGGGTTTTACCTCTAGATGTTGGTCTTTAAATCTAGATATTGGACTTTACCTCTAGATGTAATGTTTTACATCTAGAGGATTTGCTTTACATTTAGATATTGGGCTTTATCTCTAGATTTTGGTTTTTAAATCTATATATTTGGCTTTTCCTCTAGATGTTGGGCTTTACCTCTAGATTTTGGGCCTTACCTCTAGAAGTTGGGGTTTAAATCTATATGTTTGTCTTTAACTGTAGATGTCAGGCCTTAACACTAGATTTTGGAATTCACCACTAGATGTTAGTCTTTACCTCTAGATGTTGGGATTTACCTCTAGATTATGGGGTTTCAGTTTGGATTTTTGGCTTCTCTCTAGAATCTGGGCTTTACCTCCAGACGTTGGGCTTTACCTCTAGATGTTGGGTTTTACCTCTAGATGTTGGTCTTTTAGTCTAGATATTGGACTTTACCTCTAGATGTAGGGGTTTACATCTAGATGTTTTGCTTTACATTTAGATTTTGGGCTTCACCTCTAGATGTTGGGCTTTACATCGAGACGTTGGACTTTACCTCTAGAAGTTGATATTTATATGTAGACATTGGGCTTTACGACTAGATGTTGGGCTTTACCTCTAGATTTTGGTTTTTAAATCTATATATTTGGCTTTTCCTCTAGATGTTGCGCTTTAACTCTAGATATCTGTCTTTACCTCTAGATGTTGGGCTTTACCTCTGTATTTTGGGCTCTAACTCTAGGTGTTGGGCTTTAAATCTAGATTTTGGGCTTTACCTTTAGATTTTGGGTTTTAAATATAAATCTTTGGCTTTTCCTCTAGAAGTTGGTCCTTACCTCTAGACGTTGAGCTTTACATCTAGATGTTTGGGCTTTACCTCTATATTTTAAGCTTTACCTCTAGACTTTGGGCTTTAACTCTAAATGATGCGCTTTAACTTTAGATATTGGGCTTTACCTCTAGAAGTTTGGGTTTTACATCTAGGTGTTTGGCTTTAACTGTAGGTGTCGGGCTTTAACACTAGATTTTGGAATTCACCTCTAGTTGTTAGGCTTTACCTCTAGATGCTGGTCTTTACCTCGAGATGTTGGGCTTTAGATCTAGAAGTTGGGCTTTACATCTAGATTTTGGTCTTTACCTCTAGATGTTTGGCTTTAGATCTAGAAATTGGGATTACATCTAGATTTTCGGCTTTATCTCTAGATGTTGAGATTTACCTCTAGATTTTGGGCTTTGCATTGCTTCGTCTTTACCTCTAGATGTCCTGCTTTACGTCTAGATGTTTGTCTTTACCTCAAGATGTTGGGATTTAGATCTAGATTTTTGGCTTTACCTCTAGATGTTGGGCTTTACATCTAGATGTTTGGCTTCCCCTCAATACATTCTGCTTTACCTGTAGATGTTGGGCTTTAAATCTAGATTTTCTGCTTTAGCTCTAGACTTTGGGCCTTACATCACTTGGTTGTTACCTCTAGATGTTGGGCTTCATCTCTAGATATTGGGCTTTATCTCTAGATATTGGGCTTTACCTCTGGATGTTGGGTTTTACTTCTAGATGTTGGGTTTTTTCCTCTAGATGTGGGATTCATATCTAGAGGTTGGGCTTCTCCTCTAGATGTGGGGCTTTATATTTAGATGTTGGGCTTTACCTCTAGATTTTGGGATTTACCTCTAGATGTTGGGTTTTTCCTCTAGATATTGGGCCTTACCTCTAGATTTTGGGATTTACCGCTAGATGTCTGTCTTATCTTTAGATGTTGGGCCTTAAAGTTAGATTTTGGAATTCACCTCTAGATGTAAGGCTTTACGTCTAGATGTTGGGCTTTACCTCTAGATGTTGGGTTTTACATCTAGATGTCTGTCTTTAACTTTAGATGTTGGGCCTTAACATTGGATTTTGGAATTCACCTCTAGATATTAGGATTTAGGTCTAGATTTTGGGCTTCACCTCTAGATGTTGGGCTTAGATCTAGAAGTTGTGCTTTACATCTAGATTCTGGGCTTTACCTCTAGATGTTGAGCTTTACTTCTAGATTTTGGGTTTTCCATCTGGATTTTTGGCTTCTCTCTAGAAGCTGGGCTTTACCTCTAGATGTTGGGGTTTACCTCTAGACATTGGGTTTTACCTCTGGATGGTGGGTTTTACCTCTAGACGGTGGGCTTTACCTCTGTATGTTGGGTTTTACCTCTAGATGTTGGTCTTTAAATCTAGATATTGGACTTTACCTCTAGATGTAATGTTTTACATCTAGAGGATTTGCTTTACATTTAGATATTGGGCTTTATCTCTAGATTTTGGTTTTTAAATCTATATATTTGGCTTTTCCTCTAGATGTTGGGCTTTACTTCTAGATTTTGGGCCTTACCTCTAGAAGTTGGGGTTTAAATCTATATGTTTGTCTTTAACTGTAGATGTCAGGCCTTAACACTAGATTTTGGAATTCACCACTAGATGTTAGTCTTTACCTCTAGATGTTGGGATTTACCTCTAGATTATGGGGTTTCAGTTTGGATTTTTGGCTTCTCTCTAGAATCTGGGCTTTACCTCCAGACGTTGGGCTTTACCTCTAGATGTTGGGTTTTACCTCTAGATGTTGGTCTTTTAGTCTAGATATTGGACTTTACCTCTAGATGTAGGGGTTTACATCTAGATGTTTTGCTTTACATTTAGATTTTGGGCTTCACCTCTAGATGTTGGGCTTTACATCGAGACGTTGGACTTTACCTCTAGAAGTTGATATTTATATGTAGACATTGGGCTTTACGACTAGATGTTGGGCTTTACCTCTAGATTTTGGTTTTTAAATCTATATATTTGGCTTTTCCTCTAGATGTTGCGCTTTAACTCTAGATATCTGTCTTTACCTCTAGATGTTGGGCTTTACCTCTGTATTTTGGGCTCTAACTCTAGGTGTTGGGCTTTAAATCTAGATTTTGGGCTTTACCTTTAGATTTTGGGTTTTAAATATAAATCTTTGGCTTTTCCTCTAGAAGTTGGTCCTTACCTCTAGACGTTGAGCTTTACATCTAGATGTTTGGGCTTTACCTCTATATTTTAAGCTTTACCTCTAGACTTTGGGCTTTAACTCTAAATGATGCGCTTTAACTTTAGATATTGGGCTTTACCTCTAGAAGTTTGGGTTTTACATCTAGGTGTTTGGCTTTAACTGTAGGTGTCGGGCTTTAACACTAGATTTTGGAATTCACCTCTAGTTGTTAGGCTTTACCTCTAGATGCTGGTCTTTACCTCGAGATGTTGGGCTTTAGATCTAGAAGTTGGGCTTTACATCTAGATTTTGGTCTTTACCTCTAGATGTTTGGCTTTAGATCTAGAAATTGGGATTACATCTAGATTTTCGGCTTTATCTCTAGATGTTGAGATTTACCTCTAGATTTTGGGCTTTGCATTGCTTCGTCTTTACCTCTAGATGTCCTGCTTTACGTCTAGATGTTTGTCTTTACCTCAAGATGTTGGGATTTAGATCTAGATTTTTGGCTTTACCTCTAGATGTTGGGCTTTACATCTAGATGTTTGGCTTCCCCTCAATACATTCTGCTTTACCTGTAGATGTTGGGCTTTAAATCTAGATTTTCTGCTTTAGCTCTAGACTTTGGGCCTTACGTCACTTGGTTGTTACCTCTAGATGTTGGGCTTCATCTCTAGATATTGGGCTTTATCTCTAGATATTGGGCTTTACCTCTAGATGTTGGGTTTTACTTCTAGATGTTGGGTTTTTTCCTCTAGATGTGGGATTCATATCTAGAGGTTGGGCTTCTCCTCTAGATGTGGGGCTTTATATTTAGATGTTGGGCTTTACCTCTAGATTTTGGGATTAACCTCTGGATGTTGGGTTTTTCCTCTAGATATTGGGCCTTACATCTAGATTTTGGGATTTACCGCTAGATGTCTGTCTTATCTTTAGATGTTGGGCCTTAAAGTTAGATTTTGGAATTCACCTCTAGATGTAAGGCTTTACGTCTAGATGTTGGGCTTTACCTCTAGATGTTGGGTTTTACATCTAGATGTCTGTCTTTAACTTTAGATGTTGGGTCTTAACATTGGATTTGAAATTCACCTCTAGATGTTAGGCTTTACGTCTAGATTCTGGGCTTTACCTCTAGATGTTGAGCTTTACTTCTAGATTTTGGGTTTTCCATCTGGATTTTTGGCTTCTCTCTAGAAGCTGGGCTTTACCTCCAGACGTTGGGCTTTACCTCTAGATGTTGGGTTTTACCTCTAGACGTTGGGTTTTACCTCTGGATGGTGGGTTTTACCTCTAGATGGTGGGATTTACATGTAGATTGTGGGCTTTAAAACTAGATTTTGGGCTTTACCTTTTGATTTTGGGTTTTAAATCTAGATTTTTGGCTTTTCCTCTAGAAGTTGGTCATTACCTCTGGACGTTGGGCTTTACCTCTAGATGTTGGTCTTTAAGTCTAGATATTGGACTTTACCTCTAGATGTAGGGGTTTACATCTAGATGTTTTGCTTTACATTTAGATTTTGGGCTTCACCTCTAGATGTTGGGCTTTACATCTAGACCTTGGACTTTACCTCTAGAAGTTGATATTTATATGTAGACATTGGGCTTTACCTATAGATGCTGGTCTTTACCTCGAGATGTTGGGCTTTAGATCTAGAAGTTGTGCTTTACATCTAGATTCTGGGCTTTACCTCTAGATGTTGAGCTTTACTTCTAGATTTTGGGTTTTCCATCTGGATTTTTGGCTTCTCTCTAGAAGCTGGGCTTTACCTCTAGATGTTGGGGTTTACCTCTAGACATTGGGTTTTACCTCTGGATGGTGGGTTTTACCTCTAGACGGTGGGCTTTACCTCTGTATGTTGGGTTTTACCTCTAGATGTTGGTCTTTAAATCTAGATATTGGACTTTACCTCTAGATGTAATGTTTTACATCTAGAGGATTTGCTTTACATTTAGATATTGGGCTTTATCTCTAGATTTTGGTTTTTAAATCTATATATTTGGCTTTTCCTCTAGATGTTGGGCTTTACCTCTAGATTTTGGGCCTTACCTCTAGAAGTTGGGGTTTAAATCTATATGTTTGTCTTTAACTGTAGATGTCAGGCCTTAACACTAGATTTTGGAATTCACCACTAGATGTTAGTCTTTACCTCTAGATGTTGGGATTTACCTCTAGATTATGGGGTTTCAGTTTGGATTTTTGGCTTCTCTCTAGAATCTGGGCTTTACCTCCAGACGTTGGGCTTTACCTCTAGATGTTGGGTTTTACCTCTAGATGTTGGTCTTTTAGTCTAGATATTGGACTTTACCTCTAGATGTAGGGGTTTACATCTAGATGTTTTGCTTTACATTTAGATTTTGGGCTTCACCTCTAGATGTTGGGCTTTACATCAAGACGTTGGACTTTACCTCTAGAAGTTGATATTTATATGTAGACATTGGGCTTTACGACTAGATGTTGGGCTTTACCTCTAGATTTTGGTTTTTAAATCTATATATTTGGCTTTTCCTCTAGATGTTGCGCTTTAACTCTAGATATCTGTCTTTACCTCTAGATGTTGGGCTTTACCTCTGTATTTTGGGCTCTAACTCTAGGTGTTGGGCTTTAAATCTAGATTTTGGGCTTTACCTTTAGATTTTGGGTTTTAAATATAAATCTTTGGCTTTTCCTCTAGAAGTTGGTCCTTACCTCTAGACGTTGAGCTTTACATCTAGATGTTTGGGCTTTACCTCTAGATTTTAAGCTTTACCTCTAGACTTTGGGCTTTAACTCTAAATGATGCGCTTTAACTTTAGATATTGGGCTTTACCTCTAGAAGTTTGGGTTTTACATCTAGGTGTTTGGCTTTAACTGTAGGTGTCGGGCTTTAACACTAGATTTTGGAATTCACCTCTAGTTGTTAGGCTTTACCTCTAGATGCTGGTCTTTACCTCGAGATGTTGGGCTTTAGATCTAGAAGTTGGGCTTTACATCTAGATTTTGGTCTTTACCTCTAGATGTTTGGCTTTAGATCTAGAAATTGGGATTACATCTAGATTTTCGGCTTTATCTCTAGATGTTGAGATTTACCTCTAGATTTTGGGCTTTGCATTGCTTCGTCTTTACCTCTAGATGTCCTGCTTTACGTCTAGATGTTTGTCTTTACCTCAAGATGTTGGGATTTAGATCTAGATTTTTGGCTTTACCTCTAGATGTTGGGCTTTACATCTAGATGTTTGGCTTCCCCTCAATACATTCTGCTTTACCTGTAGATGTTGGGCTTTAAATCTAGATTTTCTGCTTTAGCTCTAGACTTTGGGCCTTACATCACTTGGTTGTTACCTCTAGATGTTGGGCTTCATCTCTAGATATTGGGCTTTATCTCTAGATATTGGGCTTTACCTCTGGATGTTGGGTTTTACTTCTAGATGTTGGGTTTTTTCCTCTAGATGTGGGATTCATATCTAGAGGTTGGGCTTCTCCTCTAGATGTGGGGCTTTATATTTAGATGTTGGGCTTTACCTCTAGATTTTGGGATTTACCTCTAGATGATGGGTTTTTCCTCTAGATATTGGGCCTTACCTCTAGATTTTGGGATTTACCGCTAGATGTCTGTCTTATCTTTAGATGTTGGGCCTTAAAGTTAGATTTTGGAATTCACCTCTAGATGTAAGGCTTTACGTCTAGATGTTGGGCTTTACCTCTAGATGTTGGGTTTTACATCTAGATGTCTGTCTTTAACTTTAGATGTTGGGCCTTAACATTGGATTTTGGAATTCACCTCTAGATATTAGGATTTAGGTCTAGATTTTGGGCTTCACCTCTAGATGTTGGGCTTAGATCTAGAAGTTGTGCTTTACATCTAGATTCTGGGCTTTACCTCTAGATGTTGAGCTTTACTTCTAGATTTTGGGTTTTCCATCTGGATTTTTGGCTTCTCTCTAGAAGCTGGGCTTTACCTCTAGATGTTGGGGTTTACCTCTAGACATTGGGTTTTACCTCTGGATGGTGGGTTTTACCTCTAGACGGTGGGCTTTACCTCTGTATGTTGGGTTTTACCTCTAGATGTTGGTCTTTAAATCTAGATATTGGACTTTACCTCTAGATGTAATGTTTTACATCTAGAGGATTTGCTTTACATTTAGATATTGGGCTTTATCTCTAGATTTTGGTTTTTAAATCTATATATTTGGCTTTTCCTCTAGATGTTGGGCTTTACCTCTAGATTTTGGGCCTTACCTCTAGAAGTTGGGGTTTAAATCTATATGTTTGTCTTTAACTGTAGATGTCAGGCCTTAACACTAGATTTTGGAATTCACCACTAGATGTTAGTCTTTACCTCTAGATGTTGGGATTTACCTCTAGATTATGGGGTTTCAGTTTGGATTTTTGGCTTCTCTCTAGAATCTGGGCTTTACCTCCAGACGTTGGGCTTTACCTCTAGATGTTGGGTTTTACCTCTAGATGTTGGTCTTTTAGTCTAGATATTGGACTTTACCTCTAGATGTAGGGGTTTACATCTAGATGTTTTGCTTTACATTTAGATTTTGGGCTTCACCTCTAGATGTTGGGCTTTACATCGAGACGTTGGACTTTACCTCTAGAAGTTAATATTTATATGTAGACATTGGGCTTTACGACTAGATGTTGGGCTTTACCTCTAGATTTTGGTTTTTAAATCTATATATTTGGCTTTTCCTCTAGATGTTGCGCTTTAACTCTAGATATCTGTCTTTACCTCTAGATGTTGGGCTTTACCTCTGTATTTTGGGCTCTAACTCTAGGTGTTGGGCTTTAAATCTAGATTTTGGGCTTTACCTTTAGATTTTGGGTTTTAAATATAAATCTTTGGCTTTTCCTCTAGAAGTTGGTCCTTACCTCTAGACGTTGAGCTTTACATCTAGATGTTTGGGCTTTACCTCTATATTTTAAGCTTTACCTCTAGACTTTGGGCTTTAACTCTAAATGATGCGCTTTAACTTTAGATATTGGGCTTTACCTCTAGAAGTTTGGGGTTTACATCTAGGTGTTTGGCTTTAACTGTAGGTGTCGGGCTTTAACACTAGATTTTGGAATTCACCTCTAGTTGTTAGGCTTTACCTCTAGATGCTGGTCTTTACCTCGAGATGTTGGGCTTTAGATCTAGAAGTTGGGCTTTACATCTAGATTTTGGTCTTTACCTCTAGATGTTTGGCTTTAGATCTAGAAATTGGGATTACATCTAGATTTTCGGCTTTATCTCTAGATGTTGAGATTTACCTCTAGATTTTGGGCTTTGCATTGCTTCGTCTTTACCTCTAGATGTCCTGCTTTACGTCTAGATGTTTGTCTTTACCTCAAGATGTTGGGATTTAGATCTAGATTTTTGGCTTTACCTCTAGATGTTGGGCTTTACATCTAGATGTTTGGCTTCCCCTCAATACATTCTGCTTTACCTGTAGATGTTGGGCTTTAAATCTAGATTTTCTGCTTTAGCTCTAGACTTTGGGCCTTACGTCACTTGGTTGTTACCTCTAGATGTTGGGCTTCATCTCTAGATATTGGGCTTTATCTCTAGATATTGGGCTTTACCTCTAGATGTTGGGTTTTACTTCTAGATGTTGGGTTTTTTCCTCTAGATGTGGGATTCATATCTAGAGGTTGGGCTTCTCCTCTAGATGTGGGGCTTTATATTTAGATGTTGGGCTTTACCTCTAGATTTTGGGATTAACCTCTGGATGTTGGGTTTTTCCTCTAGATATTGGGCCTTACATCTAGATTTTGGGATTTACCGCTAGATGTCTGTCTTATCTTTAGATGTTCGGCCTTAAAGTTAGATTTTGGAATTCACCTCTAGATGTAAGGCTTTACGTCTAGATGTTGGGCTTTACCTCTAGATGTTGGGTTTTACATCTAGATGTCTGTCTTTAACTTTAGATGTTGGGTCTTAACATTGGATTTGAAATTCACCTCTAGATGTTAGGCTTTACGTCTAGATTCTGGGCTTTACCTCTAGATGTTGAGCTTTACTTCTAGATTTTGGGTTTTCCATCTGGATTTTTGGCTTCTCTCTAGAAGCTGGGCTTTACCTCCAGACCTTGGGCTTTACCTCTAGATGTTGGGTTTTACCTCTAGACGTTGGGTTTTACCTCTGGATGGTGGGTTTTACCTCTAGATGGTGGGATTTACATGTAGATTGTGGGCTTTAAAACTAGATTTTGGGCTTTACCTTTTGATTTTGGGTTTTAAATCTAGATTTTTGGCTTTTCCTCTAGAAGTTGGTCATTACCTCTGGACGTTGGGCTTTACCTCTAGATGTTGGTCTTTAAGTCTAGATATTGGACTTTACCTCTAGATGTAGGGGTTTACATCTAGATGTTTTGCTTTACATTTAGATTTTGGGCTTCACCTCTAGATGTTGGGCTTTACATCTAGACCTTGGACTTTACCTCTAGAAGTTGATATTTATATGTAGACATTGGGCTTTACCTATAGATGCTGGTCTTTACCTCGAGATGTTGGGCTTTAGATCTAGAAGTTGGGCTTTACGTCTAGATTTTGGGCTTTACCTCTAGATGTTGGGCTTTACCTCTAGACATTGTCTTTAACTCTAGATGTAGACTTTTACATTTAGATGTTTGGTTTTACCTGTAGATCTCAGGGTTTAATTCTAGATTTTGCTATTCACCTCTAGATGTTAAGATTTACCTCTAGATATTGGGCTTTACCTCTAGATGTTAAGCTTTTATTCTAGACATTGGGCTTTACCTCTAGACTTTGGGCTTTACCTCTAGATGATGTGCTTTAACTCTAGATATTGGGGTTTACCTCTAGAAGTTGGGGTTTACATCTAGGTGTTTGGCTTTAACTGTAGGTGTCGGGCTTTAACACTAGATTTTGGAATTCGTCTCTAGATGTTAGGCTTTACGTCTAGATGTTGGGCTATACCTCTAGATATTGGCTTTAGATCTAGAATTTGGGATTTACATGTAGATTGTGGGCTTTAGCTCTAGATGTTGGGCTTTACCTCTAGATTTTGGTTTTTAAATCTATATATTTGGCTTTTCCTCTAGATGTTGCGCTTTAACTCTAGATATCTGTCTTTACCTCTAGATGTTGGGCTTTACCTCTGTATTTTGGGCTCTAACTCTAGGTGTTGGGCTTTAAATCTAGATTTTGGGCTTTACCTTTAGATTTTGGGTTTTAAATATAAATCTTTGGCTTTTCCTCTAGAAGTTGGTCCTTACCTCTAGACGTTGAGCTTTACATCTAGATGTTTGGGCTTTACCTCTAGATTTTAAGCTTTACCTCTAGACTTTGGGCTTTAACTCTAAATGATGCGCTTTAACTTTAGATATTGGGCTTTACCTCTAGAAGTTTGGGTTTTACATCTAGGTGTTTGGCTTTAACTGTAGGTGTCGGGCTTTAACACTAGATTTTGGAATTCACCTCTAGTTGTTAGGCTTTACCTCTAGATGCTGGTCTTTACCTCGAGATGTTGGGCTTTAGATCTAGAAGTTGGGCTTTACATCTAGATTTTGGTCTTTACCTCTAGATATTTGCCTTTAGATCTAGAAATTGGGATTACATCTAGATTTTCGGCTTTATCTCTAGATGTTGAGATTTACCTCTAGATTTTGGGCTTTGCATTGCTTCGTCTTTACCTCTAGATGTCCTGCTTTACGTCTAGATGTTTGTCTTTACCTCAAGATGTTGGGTTTTACATCTAGATTTTTGGCTTTACCTCTAGATGTTGGGCTTTACATCTAGATGTTTGGCTTCCCCTCAATACATTCTGCTTTACCTGTAGATGTTGGGCTTTAAATCTAGATTTTCTGCTTTAGCTCTAGACTTTGGGCCTTACATCACTTGGTTGTTACCTCTAGATGTTGGGCTTCATCTCTAGATATTGGGCTTTACCTCTAGATGTTGGGTTTTACTTCTAGATGTTGGGTTTTTTCCTCTAGATGTGGGATTCATATCTAGAGGTTGGGCTTCTCCTCTAGATGTGGGGCTTTATATTTAGATGTTGGGCTTTACCTCTAGATTTTGGGATTTACCTCTAGATGTTGGGTTTTTCCTCTAGATATTGGGCCTTACCTCTAGATTTTGGGTTTTACATCTAGATATCTGTCTTATCTTTAGATGTTGGGCCTTAACTTTAGATTTTGGAATTCACCTCTAGATGTAAGGCTTTACGTCTAGATGTTGGGCTTTACCTCTAGATGTTGGGTTTTACATCTAGATGTCTGTCTTTAACTTTAGATGTTGGGTCTTAACATTGAATTTGGAATTCACCTCTAGATGTTAGGCTTTACATCAAGATTCTGGGCTTTACCTCTAGATGTTGGGATTTACCTCTAGATTTTGGGCTTTGCATTGCTTCGTCTTTACCTCTAGATGTCCTGCTTTACCTCTAGATGTTTGTCTTTACATCAAGAATTTGGGTTTTACATCTAGGTGTTTGGCTTTAACTGTAGGTGTCGGGCTTTAACACTAGATTTTGGAATTCACCTCTAGTTGTTAGGCTTTACCTCTAGATGCTGGTCTTTACCTCGAGATGTTGGGCTTTAGATCTAGAAGTTGGGCTTTACATCTAGATTTTGGTCTTTACCTCTAGATGTTTGGCTTTAGATCTAGAAATTGGGATTACATCTAGATTTTCGGCTTTATCTCTAGATGTTGAGATTTACCTCTAGATTTTGGGCTTTGCATTGCTTCGTCTTTACCTCTAGATGTCCTGCTTTACGTCTAGATGTTTGTCTTTACCTCAAGATGTTGGGATTTAGATCTAGATTTTTGGCTTTACCTCTAGATGTTGGGCTTTACATCTAGATGTTTGGCTTGCCCTCAATACATTCTGCTTTACCTGTAGATGTTGGGCTTTAAATCTAGATTTTCTGCTTTAGCTCTAGACTTTGGGCCTTACATCACTTGGTTGTTACCTCTAGATGTTGGGCTTCATCTCTAGATATTGGGCTTTATCTCTAGATATTGGGCTTTACCTCTGGATGTTGGGTTTTACTTCTAGATGTTGGGTTTTTTCCTCTAGATGTGGGATTCATATCTAGAGGTTGGGCTTCTCCTCTAGATGTGGGGCTTTATATTTAGATGTTGGGCTTTACCTCTAGATTTTGGGATTTACCTCTAGATGTTGGGTTTTTCCTCTAGATATTGGGCCTTACCTCTAGATTTTGGGATTTACCGCTAGATGTCTGTCTTATCTTTAGATGTTGGGCCTTAAAGTTAGATTTTGCAATTCACCTCTAGATGTAAGGCTTTACGTCTAGATGTTGGGCTTTACCTCTAGATGTTGGGTTTTACATCTAGATGTCTGTCTTTAACTTTAGATGTTGGGCCTTAACATTGGATTTTGGAATTCACCTCTAGATGTTAGGCTTTACGTCTAGATTCTGGGCTTTACCTCTAGATGTTGAGCTTTACTTCTAGATTTTGGGTTTTCCATCTGGATTTTTGGCTTCTCTCTAGAAGCTGGGCTTTACCTCCAGACGTTGGGCTTTACCTCTAGATGTTGGGTTTTACCTCTAGACGTTGGGTTTTACCTCTGGATGGTGGGTTTTACCTCTAGATGGTGGGATTTACATGTAGATTGTGGGCTTTAAATCTAGATTTTGGGCTTTACCTTTTGATTTTGGGTTTTAAATCTAGATTTTTGGCTTTTCCTCTAGAAGTTGGTCATTACCTCTGGACGTTGGGCTTTACCTCTAGATGTTGGTCTTTAAGTCTAGATATTGGACTTTACCTCTAGATGTAGGGGTTTACATCTAGATGTTTTGCTTTACATTTAGATTTTGGGCTTTATCTCTAGATGTTGGGATATACCTCTAGATGTTTTGCTTCACCTCTAGATGTTGGGCTCTAACCTCTAGATGTTGGGCTTTTTATCTAGACTTCGGAATTTATCTCTAGAATTTGGGCTATACTTCTATATGTTGGGCTTTACCTCTCGATTTTGGGTTTTATATCTAGATGTTTGCCTTTACCTCTAGAAGTTGGGCTTTCCCTATAGACATTTCGCTTTACGACTAGATGTTCAGCTTTACATCCGAAGTTGGGCTTTACCTCTAGATGTTGGGCTTTAACCCTAGATATTAGGCTTTACCTCCAGATTTTGGGATTTAAAAATAGATGTTGGGCTTTATATCTAGACTTTGGGCTTTTAATCTAGACTTTGGGCTTTAACTCTAGATGTTGGGCTTTACATTGCTTCGGCTTTAGCTCTACATGTTCTTCTTTACCTCTAGATGTTTGTCATAACCTCCAGATGTTGGGCTTTATATCTAGGCTTTGGTCTTTAAATCTAGACGTTGGGGTTTACCTCTAGATTTTGGGCATTGCACTGCTTCTTCTTTACCTCTAGATGTCCTGCTTTACCTCTTGATGTTTTTCTTTACCTCAAGATTTTGGGTTATACATCTAGATTTTTGGCTTTACCTCTAGATGTTGGGCTTTACATCTAGATGTTTGGCTTTCCCTCAATACATTCTACTTTACCTCTAGATGTTGGGATTTAAATCTAGATTTTCTGCTTTAGCTCTAGACTTTGGGCCTTACATCGCTTGTTTTTTACCTCTAGATGTTGGGCTTTATCTCTAGATATTGGGCTTTAGCTCTAGATGTTGGGTTTTACTTCTAGATGTTGTTTTTTCCTCTAGATGTGGGATTCATATCTAGAGGTTGGGCTTCTCCTCTAGATGTGGGGCTTTATATTTAGATGTTGGGCTTTACCTCTAGATTTTGGGATTTACCTCTAGATGTTGGGTTTTTCCTCTAGATATTGGGCCTTACCTCTAGATTTTGGGATTTACCTCTAGATGTCTGTCTTATCTTTAGGTGTTGGGTCTTAACATTGGATTTGGAATTCACCTCTAGATGTTAGGCTTTACGTCTAGATTCTGGGCTTTACCTCTAGATGTTGAGCTTTACTTCTAGATTTTGGGTTTTCCATCTGGATTTTTGGCTTCTCTCTAGAAGCTGGGCTTTACCTCCAGACGTTGGGCTTTACCTCTAGATGTTGGGTTTTACCTCTAGACGTTGGGTTTTACCTCTGGATGGTGGGTTTTACCTCTAGATGGTGGGATTTACATGTAGATTGTGGGCTTTAAATCTAGATTTTGGGCTTTACCTTTTGATTTTGGGTTTTAAATCTAGATTTTGGCTTTTCCTCTAGAAGTTGGTCATTACCTCTGGACATTGGGCTTTACCTCTAGATGTTGGTCTTTAAGTCTAGATATTGGACTTTACCTCTAGATGTAGGGGTTTACATCTAGATGTTTTGCTTTACATTTAGATTTTGGGCTTCACCTCTAGATGTTGGGCTTTACATCTAGACGTTGGACTTTACCTCTAGAAGTTGATATTTATATGTAGACATTGGGCTTTATGTTTAGATGTTGGGCTATACCTCTAGATATTGGCTTTAGATCTAGAATTTGGGATTTACATGTAGATTGTGGGCTTTAGCTCTAGATGTTGGGCTTTACCTCTAGATTTTGGTTTTTAAATCTATATATTTGGCTTTTACTCTAGATGTTGCGTTTTAACTCTAGATATCTGTCTTTACCTCTAGATGTTGGGTTTTACCTCTAGACATTGTCTTTAACTCTAGATGTAGACTTTTACATTTAGATGTTTGGTTTTACCTGTAGATCTCAGGGTTTAATTCTAGATTTTGCTATTCACCTCTAGATGTTAAGATTTACCTCTAGATATTGGGCTTTACCTCTAGATGTTAAGCTTTTATTCTAGACATTGGGCTTTACCTCTAGACTTTGGGCTTTACCTCTAGATGATGTGCTTTAACTCTAGATATTGGGGTTTACCTCTAGAAGTTGGGGTTTACATCTAGGTGTTTGGCTTTAACTGTAGGTGTCGGGCTTTAACACTAGATTTTGGAATTCGTCTCTAGATGTTAGGCTTTACGTCTAGATGTTGGGCTATACCTCTAGATATTGGCTTTAGATCTAGAATTTGGGATTTACATGTAGATTGTGGGCTTTAGCTCTAGATGTTGGGCTTTACCTCTAGATTTTGGTTTTTAAATCTATATATTTGGCTTTTCCTCTAGATGTTGCGCTTTAACTCTAGATATCTGTCTTTACCTCTAGATGTTGGGCTTTACCT